>NC_056747.1:135987955-136132955 GCF_019279795.1 Protopterus annectens
ACAAGAACCAATATCCCATTCCACTCAGACCCATTGTTTCGGGGGACAATTGGGTCACTGCTAACATTTCTTCTTTTATAGAATTTTTACTCAGACCTGTAGTAGATTCCTTCACTACTATTTTAAAGGATACATACCAATTACTTGATTATTTATCTGAGATGCACCTAGCTCCACATGAACATGAATACCTTTTAATTACCTTAGATGTGAAAAACCTTTTTACATCTATCCCAGTGATTTAGGTATTGAAGCGGTGAGAGAAATATTATTAGAAGAAACATCATTTACGAATGATAGACAGTTGCTAATAGGCCAATTACTGGATTTAGTTCTAAATAATAATGCATTTATGTTTTTGAATAACTATTATCTACAGAAATGGGGGGTGGCAATGGGCACCCCTTGTGCCAACACCTATTCTAATTTGGTTGTTTTAGATTGGGAGCGGAGATGCCTGTTTACCCACCCCTTGTTTTCTAAGATAAAGGTTTATAAACGTTTTGTGGATGACATTTTTATCGTTTGGGAAGGTACTGAGAATGATTTCAAGGACTTTTTAGCTTATTTAGAAACCACATCTACCTTCCTTCAGTTCACCATGGAATGTTCTCATGATTTAATAAATTTTTTAGATGTAACATTAAGCATCACAGAACATGGCCTTATCACATCAACACTCTACAGGAAACCAACTTGGAGGAACACCCTTCTCACCTTTGATAGCATGCATCCTAGATACATTTTTCCTGGTATCATCAAAAGTCAATTTATAAGATTGACCAGGCTTTGTAAGGATATTCCTAAATTACATTTTGAAGCAGATCGCTTACAACTACTTTTTAAAGAAAGAGGATATGACCCAAGTCTAGTTAGTAATATTAAAAACAGCATTATAGATAGTACACAGATAGAAAACAAACCTGTTAGTAACAGAAAAAGGGTAGATATAAATAGACAGACAAAATTTGTAGCTGTAACTCTAAACTATACAAGTATTACTAATGATATTAAAAAGATTTTTTACAATAATTGGAAGGTCCTAATTATGGATCCATTTGTCAGGCAAGTCGTGGGAGTAAAACCCCATTTCATGTTCAGAAATAGCCTGAATCTTAAACGGCTATTGTGCAATGATAATTGCTATATCCACCCAGTACCATTATCTGTTAGTCATAAGACTGGTACTTTTCCCTGCCACAACTGCAATAGGTGCAAGTTTATTTCTAATATGCCTGAATTTCATCACCCTACTATGAATTACATCTTTCGACCAAGGTTTTTTGCTAATTGCTGCACAAAGAACCTTATTTATCTTGCAACATGCAAGAAATGCCAAGCCTTCTATGTCGGACTTACTAAAAGATGTTTGAAGGATAGGATATATGGCCACTTATATGATATACAGAGAAAAAAATGAATTGAATGCCTTGGCGAAACACATATTAGAACATCCTTCACACCCCATTTTGACTTTAGAGTGTTAGAAATAATTGTAGATAATAAAAGAGGTGGTGATAACATGCTGCTTTTAAATAATAAAGAACTGAAATGGATTCTGAGATTGGCTGCTCATATACCCCCTGGCATTAACAGCCATATTTCTATCAAGCCCGTTTTGGAAGCTAGATAAGGCTTAAATATTAAACATTATTCCATTCCTTAACCTAGTATTCCTTTATCATTTAAGTGTGTTCTATATATAAACACAATTATTATATACGCTTAAAGTTAAACTGTACATTTTTGCACCATTAATATTCATCTATCTTTTCATAATTAATTTACTCCTAACATTCTATTTTATACTGTATAAGCTCACATATGCATTTTTATATTGAGTCTATAATTTTAAATGCAATTTTATATGTATTTCAAATACATTTTCACAAATATATATCTTATTTTATTTTTTCTATTTAATTAGTTTAGATTATATTTTATTCTTGTGCTTCTGGTCATGTATTTAATTAGTTTATATCTTAAATGCCTTCATATGATGTTGTTTTATAGTTAGATAGAGACATCTATACACCATATATCTCATATCATATTAGTTTGATATTATAAAGCATGTATAATTGTAAACAACATATGAATTGACCAGTATCTATTCACATATTTATACATATACTTATTTATATACCCTATTTATACATTTGTTTATTTATTCATCTATCCATCTATTTACATTTATATTCATATTTGTATTTATACATATTTATACACATATACATGTGCACCTATGCATTTATTATTATTACTATAAAACATCTGCATTTTTACTTAAAATTTCATAAATTATAGAATTTTATTAATAAATATTATACATCTTCACACAGAACATATAATGTTGTACTTATTTATTCATTTATCTATTTATTTGATAAGTATTTTGTCTTAATTGCGTTTATATACGTTCATATTATTAAGGAAATAACAAATGACACAGTACTGGATTTTGAACGATGCTGCTTAAATCTAAGGTCTTTTGAAAATATCTGATCATGTTATTCTGTCTAATTGATTAATTGTTTTAATGAATCAATTATTTATCTTAATTTTGGCGCCTTTTTACTATCATTCATTATATAAACTGAAGTTTTAAATGTTAATGTACTGTCTGATGAAGCGTAGTAGTTGCTACGCGAAAGCGCTCACATCTAAATAAATGTTCTTTTTTGCTGAATCTATCCTGGTCTACGGTCAAGTTTATATTGAAAAATTGATGCTGATCTACTTATTTTATTGACATTGGGCTGTTTGCTGAATACTCCAGCTGCTTCCAACTGTTTCGTGGTGAGAGAGCCTGGTTTTCACTGCTTTATGTGTGTGTGTATATATATATATATATATATATATATATATATATATATATATATATATATATATATACATATATATATATATATATATATATATATATATATATATATATATATATATATATACACACACACACACACACAATGTTGATAAACCAAACTCAACAGTACCTTCTACAACCAACTACATGCACTTAGCAAAAACAGGGATCGTGGAAAGGTACTGTCAAGTAAAGCAATGTGTTCTATGAACATCTACTGTTACAGGTAAATGAAACTTCAACAAAACACACCACCTTATTGGCATATGGGAAGAATCTCAAAGCTTGGAGGAAGGATACAAGTCCAAGATCATCTGGAGAACAGTCCTCACAAAGCCTGTTCTGGATCTAGAAAAAGCATTCAGTTGGCAGAGCTTTGTGAAGATAAGGATGGAGGACCAAGTTGCTGCCTCTAGAAAATTTCTACAGTCGACTCCTTTCCAAAAGGTCACTGATGAGGAAAACGCCCTGGTGAAAAGTGCCTTTACTTTGCCTGGATTTGCCTAGCCTTGGTAGGTTTAACAAAAAATAATACCGGGGGGGGGGGGGGCTCATGTGCAATGAATTGCTTAGAGACAGGCTGAGCTTTCTTTGTCCCAGAAAAGGAAATAAAAAAAACGTTCAAACTAAAGGGCTTTGTAATGTCAAGGTAGCACCTGAGCTGCCTATGCTCATCAGAGGTATAAAGGAACATCTATACCTTATACTTAGGTTCGTGAAAAAATACAGGGAGATTAAAAGACTGCCAGAAAGTGAAGACTGAAACCACTTTCACATGGAAAAAAGGATAACTATACAAGACAAACTTATCCCTATGGAAAATCAGATAAGGTTGTCCCACCATGAGAGCTTGCAGCTTAGAAATTCACCTTGCAGATGTCAGAGCAATAAGCAAAACAGTTTCTATGTTAAGAACTTAAGATCAGCATATGCTGCCAGTTCAAAAGGTGGCAAGGTCAATTTTCCAAGAACACAGCTGAGATGCCATGAAGGAAGAATTTGCTTGTGAGTGGGTTTCATTTGCAATGCTCCTTTCATGAACTATTTTTACAAAAGAACGACCAAGAGTAAGGGATCCACTGGCAGACTAGAAGAGAGCCACTAAAAGCGCCTTAATGGATGCACATGTTCAGCAATTTCAGCCATCTGGAAATATCTCACACCAATGTTTCATAACCTTATAAGCATGACTAAACAAACAAACAAACAAAAAAAAAAAAAAAAAAAAAAAAAAAAAACTCATTCATTTGTAAACATAAGATTTTCTAGTAGCAGGTTTTCTGGTCTCCTTTAACACCTGCTGCACATCCTCGATAAACAAGTGCCTAAAATGAGTCAAGACTGAATCATCCATGCTGATCCGAATCGGAATGCACCAGTGATCCCCTGAGACTGTGTGAGCAGGTCCAGTGTGTGAGGAAGTTTTTGGTAAATGCCCTTAACCAATACCACAAACAGGGAGAACCAAGACTGCCTGGGCAAACAGGAGTCACCACAATGATCTTTGGCATTTTCCTATGAACTTTCAGAAGTACCTTGTGAATCAGTGGAAAGGGTGGGAACACATACAGGAACATTCCTATCCCAGGGAATGAGAATGTATCTATCCTCCAAGCATGGCTGCAAGGATGTATGGAAAAGAATTTCTCCATCTCTCTGTTTTGAAAGAAGGTGAATAGCTCTATTAGATGCATTCCACACATCTTGACTAGATCCTGGATCACTGCCATGAGCTTCCATTCATTTGGGTCTGTTCAGTCTGTCATAATGTTCAGCTCTAACAGGAAATCTAATGCCTTCCACCAGGCCATCACTGCCAATCAGCGCAGATGGTAAGACCTCACCCCCCCCCAGTTTGTTGAGGTACCACATCTATGTGAACATGTCCACAACCACCAGAACGCCCAGAGTCCAAAGGTGGTGAGGGACTTTCAAAGCAAGAAACACTGCTAACATCTTCTTGATACTGATGCATTTCCAAACGCCCTTGGGTCCCCAAGTGGCTAAAACTTGCATCTCCACTGACACTTCTCCTCAGGTTAAGTCAGGCGAATCTGTCTGGTCAGACTGTATAAGCACTGGGGAGGGGGGAGTGGATGAAGCCCTGGACCTGTACAATAGTGTAGAGATCAGTTAAGTAATTCCCATACGATGAAGGGCAGTATTAGCAACTGGAATTACAGGGAAAGAAGATGCTGCATCCAGCAATTTAGATTTACCACTGAATTTTTCTCATGTGAAGACAGGCCAGTGATGAAATGAAAATCATGGAAGCCAACATTTCTAGGAATTCTCTCACTGATGCGACATTCCCCAAAGTGAATTTTGTAAACCGCATCCTGTATGACAGGACCTTGTCCACAGGCAGACAAGTCAGACTGCTGAAATCTATTAAGCACCCCCAGAAAGAGTCTTTGTGAGTGTGTGAAACATGACTGTAGGAGGTTCAACTTGAACCCTACATGGGACAGTCAAAAATAAGATCTCAAGTGATTCCACAAACTTGACAGAGACTGCACAGATCAGCAAGTCGTCCAATTACAGAAAAAAAATGAATGCCCAGAGTCTGCCAGTGGGCTACTACTACGCTAGGCATTTGGAAAACACTCACATTGCAGTGACTAGCCCAAAGGACAATACAGAAAACTGATAGTGTGCACCAGACACAACAAATCTCAAGGTATTGCCTGAAGTGATGAGCCCTAGGGATATAAAAGAAAGGCAACAAACAGGTCCAGGGTCGCAGCGAAGCAGTGCTCCGCAGGATGTGCATCTTGAGCTTGGGGATTTTGACAAGCTTATTCAAAAAGAAAGGTCTCGCACCAGTCTGTATGACTGCTGCTTTTGGGGAACCAAGAAAACAGCAGAGATGAAACCTCTCTTTCTTTCCAAAGCACAGACCAGTTCTATGATCCTCCAAGTCCAAAATTTTTCAGGAGAATAAGGGGGAATAATTTCAGGTCTAGAAGATGAGGGGCAACTCCCTACATGGAGGCAGAAGATCTTTCCATTACCATTGAAACCCCTCCCAACAATTTTTAGCACCCATCTGATGGCCAGGCTGCCTTTCAGAGAACTAACTTGAGAGAAGAGGGACCTGATAAAGGCACATGCTGTGCCTTGGCATAGTTATAAGCTGGAGGGGGGGGTGGCCTTTCAGGGAAAGGAACCCTTCTTGGTGGACTTGTCATCCTGCAATTTCCTTTTATTGTCTTGGATATTGTTCAGATGGGACTTCTGCATGTTAGGCCACCGAAAATTATCTTGTTTAAAGGACGAAAACTTGGGAATGAAAAACATTTTTAGTACTCCTTGCATCAATTTCTCTCTGTCATTTCAGTGTTTAAAGATCTGATTAGCTGTAGCAAACACAATAAATACTCATTTTGTCTGATTATCTCATTTTTTAACTCATCATAAAAGTTTGGGAGTGCAACCAAACATACCTCCTAAACAGTGCTAACAATGCTGACAATGCCACATTTCTAGAAATAGTATCAGCCCCCTCTAAGGCACTTTTTAGAGCATGTTTTGACGCCTGAGAAACATCTTAAACAATATCTTTAACAGTCCTTTTTCTGTGTAAGCGGTGATGCAGCAAAGTAGTTTAAACTGTACATTTACCTGGACACAAACTTCCATATGAAACACTGACAGTTAAACACTTTAAAAGCTACTGTGCTAGACTGTGCCAACAACTTTCCCTAAGATTCTAGTCACATGCCCAGTTAATCTGAGGGACTGGCCACAAAAAAGACATGGCCTTATTAGCAAAGGTTAATGAAGCAAGGTCCACAGACAAAAGTTGTTGGGAGGCAGGCGAGGTTGAGAATACCTAACATTTCTAAAACCCTTTCTTAGGGCAAAACCTAAATGAAGATAAGAGAAATACAACCTTTTAAAAGACCTCTCTCAAAGCTGGGATCAAAGCAGGTAAGAGAGAATATTTGGGTCCCTGTACCTGCTCATTAGAAGAACCAAATGATCTGACAGACAGGTTACCGTCTTCAGACACAGAATCCCTGCCAAAAAGAGTATCCTTAGCAAGCAGACTGGGGACAGAAGCACCAGCATTACTACCCAGGTACGCACCCCATAACCAAATTCTTGCACCATGGATCTATCCATAGCCACCATCTTGAGTGGGAAACCAGTCAGAGATTACTGCCTCACCACTTTCAGGGTCTTCTGCCTCTTTTTTGGCATGCACTACACTAACGAGAGAGCTCCCTAGGGAAAAAGTGTCAATATTGGCAACAAATTCCATGCCTCTGACTTCCTTGCTCCTAAAGAGTTTGGTTCTCTTATACTGCAGCAGGCAACTGTACAGTCCTGGAAGGTGTGTCTGACCCTCATGTCATGCACAGTTGTGGTACTATGACTACAACTTGAGGTAACAAAAAGCAACTGATACGATAATGTGTCCGAAGCTAAAGCTACTGTGGAAATCACAAGCTGTTGATGGAGGCAATATTTTTTTTATTTTGTTTTTTAGGTGCAGATAGGGAAGACGGTGGTGTGGGTGGGTCTTGAGTCCATCGAATCAGCGGACGAGAAACTAGCCATCTTCATACCAAATCCTAGCTACATGGTCAGCCCAGTAAGAAGATGGACCAATGCCACTATTCTTCCTCTAAACAGCAATCTAAAGACTATTCCTATAGGGGTACTAGTCTTAACACTGCACCGAGAAAATAATGGCATTTTCAGTAACAGCTCAAAGCACAAAACACATGCACTAAAGTCCCTGATTTTGTTAAAAAAATAAAAAAGGCTAGTTTCGTCTAAATGAATGGATACAGCCTAAAATCATATTACACAAGAAATAATGAACAGATTAAAACTCCCTGTCAAACGTTCAACATGCAAAATCGCAATTTAAATTAAAAATTTTTTAAATGTTATAACCCTACTCAATCACCTCAAATAATAATGCCAAAGAAAAAAATACAATATTAGCAAGTTTTCCTTTCAAAACTTTTAAATGAAGCTTAAAAATCAACAGGCATTACAGTGCTCGTCAAAGTAAAAACAGAAGTATATACAAAATTTCTACACAGAAAAAAACAGTCAAGGCAGCAGAATACACTACTCAAAGCACAGATGGAAATAGGCAGAGGGAGGAAATAACCCCCAAAAGTAGTTTCTTATTTGACGTTTACATCTGATAATCAGCCTTTTTCATTTCTCCAAGTCTTTTGGGTTTCAAATACCATGACTGGAATGGACCCCCTTTCCTAAGTCAAAATATGATTCAAGTTCATGAAATTAGTATAGTTTCAATCTTTGATGTTAGCCAGAAGTGCTATTTGCAGCACCAGCAATGTGCCCAGTAATGACTCCTCCTGCAATTCATATGGAGTTGCATGTATCAGTAACATATCTAAGTACACTTGTAATTTTTTTTTTTATAGGACCCATTGTTCCAACTACTATTGGAACTTTCTGGGTATCCTCCTTCCATATTGCCCCCGTTTCTGCCTGCAAATCCTGGTATTTTATGACTGTCTCTCTCTGTACGTAAGACACTGCAGTCACTGGATGTAGCAATTTGAATGATCAATGCTACTTTTGTCTTCTTTTCATGGACTACTACATCTGGTTTTCTTGCATCTATTTTTTTCAACTGCTGGAGTAATTAACCTCATTTTCTATAATGTGTTGTGGCTCATGTTTCTATTTTTTTTCAGCTACTTCAATATTACAATGTTTGCACAATCCACAGTGCAACAATCTTGCCACATTATTATGTCTTTCAGTATACAGCCCTTCTGCCATTAGTATATCACAACTAGCAACAAGATGTGCAACTGTTTCTAATTCTGTTTTACAAAACCTACAATTGTCTGTTTCTCCCACCGGTTCAATGGACTTTGTAAACAAGTGTGTACGTAGCCCACTATCTTTGGCTGCCAATATTAACCTTTCGTCTTTTGGTTTAAATTTAGCTCTCCATAACCATTCCTGTGTTCAGTCGTGATTAACATGAGATGGTTCCAAAAATTTTCTATACTTGCAACTGTATTTATGCATTTTACACATTTCTTGCCCTCTTATCTGATCCTACACCTTATATTCTTTCTTTTGCTTTTTTTTTGGCACATTCAGTTGCTGCCTGATTTTTATCAACTACTTTTTTGATTTCCATTCTCACTTTACATCGATATGCTTCGGCTAAAGTAAGCTGGGAAGTCAGCTTAGACTTATTCTCATGTTTCAAAACTTTCCCTGCATTTGGGTCTTGTGAGGTCAGCAGATATGGATGCAGTCCCACGACTGAAGAGCTATACATGTAATCAATTTCGAGGACACCCTTACCTCCTTCAGAATGGGGAATATATAGTCTTGGTATACACTGATTTTTGTAAATCATTTGATGAGCATTAAGCACCCTTCTTGTTTTCCTATTCAAACAATCCAACACATTTTGTGGCCAGTCAGTCACTCTAAAACTGTACGTTAGGACATGAAGAGCAAATTGGTTTATAGGTTAGACTTTGTTCCTAGATGTCAGTGCTGTTTTTGGTATTAATTTTAGTCTTCTAAAGTATTCCTTACTAATTTTTATTCACATTTGTTCATGTTTTATTGTTGATCCTTCAATTCCCACATATTTATATACTCCCTCTTGCCAAAGTTCTTTTATATCATATTCCTGTTCCAAACTGATTTTCTTGGTGCTGCAGCTTTCCTGCTTTAAAGGTTGCTTTTGCACATTTATTAAGAACAAATGACATTTTTGTATCACCTGAAAAGGTTTAAACCAATTGTAGTTGTGCTTTCATTTCCTCATCTGATAAACTACACAATTTTAAATCATTCACAAGAAGATGACCAGAAGTCTTCACACTTTGTTTTCTGGGAGCCAAATTGTAGCCAGGACCTAATCTGTTAACTAAACAGCTTAATGGGTTAAGGGCAAGACAAAAGAGCAGCAGTGAGAGTCACCCTGGATTATCCCACTTTGAATTTTTATCCCTGGAATAATAATTTGTCCTTTATCACGGCTAAACTGCAAATGGTTTGCCACTGTTTCATGGCTGCTGTAATGTAACTGATCAGTGTAGGGTGTATGTTATACATTTTTAAAGCACTCATGCATTAATGTGGGATACGGTTAAATGCTTTTTTGTAGTCTATCCATGCCATACTTAGATTCTTCCCCTTTTTACAGTTCTCCATTATGACTTTGACAACAAATGTTCCTTTGCTCCACATGACTTTCTTCTGATACCCTTTTGTTTTATGGCCATGATTAAATTTTCTTCTAAATGACTATAAATCCTGTTGACATCAGTTCCAGTGTATAGTTTATACATTGTCAGAGGGCCGGTTATTGGTTTATAGTTTTTAGGAAAGCTTGCAGGTTCACTCTTAAGTAGGAGCATTGTTTTTCCTGCTGCTAATCAGCCTGGTGTCTGTTCAGGGTGTCCATATAAATGGTTCTTACTCATGGCTAAATTTTCATGCTAAGATGTTAATACTTTCAGCCAGTAGTTAGTGCATCTGGGCCTGGGATTTTCGAATTAGGGACTTTTCTTAACTTTGTTTGAATCTCTTGGTCGTTACTTCATTCCATTTCATATCCTGTACATTTGAACTTATTCTTCTATCCATTTATGTTCCACAGGAACTTCATAGATACTTCTTCACAATGTATTTATCTCCTCTTTTTGGTGGCGTTTGTTTCTTTTACCTTGTTTCCCAATTCTCTAGAAAACTTTTTCTTTTTGGGTCATCAATGAAATGCTCATTTTGTACTTTTCCTTTATATTTACATGCATGCCTTCTAAGTTGCTCTGCCTGTGCTGATATTTTTAATTTATCTGCAATAGTAAATGATAGATCCTGAACTGTTCTGATACTGCACATTGCTTTTATCATGTCTTTCTTAGTACCTCTGTAGATCTGTTCCCTCTTCTACACTCTTCTAACAGTGACACCCCGTCTTAACTGCTTTACAATTTTCTCTATTCGATACTTCCATGACGGCATTTAATTTCTCCTCTTACTGCCCTGTGTTTTTGTGGTAAGACTGTTATTAACTTAGCACAGCAATATATCCTATTTAATTCTGTTATATCGCATGAATCTCTATGAACAGTTTTAATTACGGTGTTCACTTGTTTTATCAAACTTCTAACTTTTTGGGCTTTATTGACTTTCTGTAATCTATTTCTTTCATCGATCTGAATATTTCTGTCCATCTCTATTAAATCAAGCACCTCTTCTCTTAGATCATTTTCTTCTAAACTGAGGGCACATTTTCTGTTCTCCATTTCCTGTGGGCATTCTACAGAAAGCTCCACAGCATCTTCCTGTGCTATATTCTCTTCATGTCACCCAGTCTGAGAGGAGGCATGTCCCAAGAGTGCTTTCTCTGACTGTGCCACAAGAAAACGTAAAGTGTTCTGAGTGTGAAGGGCTGCCCTGGTTCTGCCAGGTGATTAGCCCTTTGCTCTCACATGACAGGCAATGGGAAGAGTTCCGAGCTTTGACAGACTGCTAGTGGGACGGTAGCAGGGCACCACTATACATATGCCAGTAATACAGTGTGTTTGATGAACATCTTGAAGAAAGAGACATTTCCCAAGCTGAATATGAAGATCAGATTTCCTCTGCATCAGAGAACTGGTGAAAAGCATCTGTAGCATTCAAATAAGTCTCCAATTCAGATTCATCTGAACAAACAGGTGTCATCTATGACCAAGTGGAACAGGAATAAAAATAGCACCCTCTAGAAACTCAGTGCCAAGAAATAATGGTCCTCCCATATCCAGACTCAGACACTGGGCACAGTCAAAAGGGAGATGACTGATCCCCAGTTCATGGTGGCCTGGAGTACTACACCAAAGGAAACCAGAAAAGCAAGTGATCTAAGGAATAAACAGCCACTGCAGGTGCACCCACTATCAGATAAAGTACATATTTAGCCCACAGACACAGCAAGGGCTTTAAGGTAAGTAATGTTTCCTTTCCAAGAACTGAGGAAATTGTACCAGCACGAGTAGGGTAAGTAAACTTGTGACAGAGAAGGATGCATCAGATGTGGTTAGGATGGCAAGGATGAGTCTTATCAGAAGGTAAGCTGCCCAAAGTTCACACAAGCAGCACACTTGCACATAACCCTACAGATAAACTCCCCAAGCACTACAATGCACAAGCAGTACACTAAACTCCTGTCAGGAACCCTTTTAGATTAAAATCAGTCTGACAGAAATAAACAGTAGCTATGATGTCATTGGATGAACACTTGCAGCATATGCCCAGTAAATGCATATGTAGTACACAAAAACCTGTCAATTGCTTTCAAGTAAATTTCGGCACAGAAAAAATGGCAGGTAAGTTGTGTTCAGTCTATGACGAGACATACAAACACCATAAATACATGAGCCATACACCGATTTTTTTCCTGACAAGAATAATGGCAGGTAAGTCATCACTGCATGCAGACTCAACATAACATGCTTTGTAAATGCACAAGCAGTACATAACCCTGTCAGCTATGTGCATAACCAAAATTAGTCTAAAATAAGAAATACATTGAATCATGCCAGAACCCTTTACATGTAAATGTTTTTCCTAGCATGAATAATGACAGGTAAGTTGTTACTGCGTGCACACACAACACGCATACCCCATAATGCACAAGAAGTACATTCTCATCCTGTCTGTGTAACCAGAGGGCCAATTAGCAATACAGCAAGTGATGCAGGGACTCATTTTTAAGCAGACAGATCTATCAACAATGCCTACGTGAGGAAAGTGTCAAATGCCTCAGCAATACTGAGATGAGCATCATGGGCCCAATCACAACTATCAGTGGCATTAGTCACACCCCTCAAAAAGTCAAATTAAGCGAGTTGATCTATCCTTCATAAAACCACACTAAACAGGACAGTCTCATTAACAGCGAGTCTGGATTCTATGATCGCTCTCAAGATATTACAGATAATACTAGTGAGATTAAGGGGATGTTAATTTCTAGGGGTCAAGTGCCACATTACTCTTTTCTATAGGTACCACAACCACTGTTCTCCACAGCTTGTGGGCATACCCTGTGGGGTTTCAGAAATGCTGTATTTCTGCGTACCAGCATGACAGCCTGTTACACTGTTTGGACTAATGTTGAAGTTATTTAGCTGTTAATAGCTTCCAGGATCTAGACCATAGTGTTAATGGGAGTAGTAGTTTTACAAGATTCTGGGAGGGGACCACTAGGATTTGACTGCAGAAAATTTTGAGATAGCTTTGTCAGCCAGGGCATCTGCTGTATCAGAGTAGATAGAGTCTTTACCTTCAAGTGTGGTGCAATATTAGGCTTTACTTCCAACACTCCTGACATATTAAAAAAACAAGAAAAAATTGTGATCATCTTTCAAAACATTAGCAATTTTCAATTCACATTTTTATTTTACTGTGTACTGGTTTACCAGCATAGTACACTCTGTAATAATGCCCATTTACAGGTACAGCCTGGGTGAAATATTCATAATGAAGATACAGTACAACAGTAGCCAACATATGGTAGAAATTTGTTTAAAATATATACAAAAAGAATTGTAGTACATAATTCTGATAGAACCCTTTATAAGAAGCAATATATATATATATATATATATATATATATATATATATATATATATATATATATATATATATATATATATATATATATATATACATACACACACACATATATACATATACATATATATATATATATATATATATATATATATATATATATATATATATACATACATATACTTGCAGATGAAACTTCATAAGTATGGCAGTGCTACTGATGAAGAGATATGAGCAAAGTAATAGAAATAGGGGAGTAGTTGAAAGGAGGAGTGTGATGACAGCCTAAGATGGTAGTAGTTGAGTAGAGGAAATAGAGGTTGGACTAATCTTTAGGTGACTGGGCCTGCAGTGAAGCAAGTACAGTTGGATTTGGTGTGGAGGTATTTTTAAGTTGTGGTCTTATGGTGAGAAAGGGGTACTGCAGTTCCTTTAAGCAGAGGGAAGGACCTCAGAGTTGAGGTGCAAGGATGGGAAAGAACAGTTGGTGCATGGGGCTTGAAGCCTAAGGCTGTAGTATGCATGCATCTGGTAAGCAATTTGGCTGCCAAGGGGGGGGGGGAAGAGTTCGACAGAAGTCTAAAAATGAGACAGCCTAATGCAAGATTTACCCTGTGCTGCATCAGCAGCCAAAAGGGTTCTAGGCTTGTTGATTATGATACAGGACAAACATCACTATTCCTAAACCAACAAGAAATACTGAACAGGTATACTCAACCTTTCTTTTCCTAAGCTATGAATTTAATATCCCTGCACAGCTGATTATACTGCTCCCCCTTACTTATGGCAGAATATTTTTTTATACAAGCCTTCATCCTCAGAAAGAAACTTCACCTCCCAAAAATACCAACTTCAAACTCATCCGCAACAACAACAAAAAAAACTTCTCTGTGCCCCTATTTAACTCCCTACTACAGCACTACAACTGGAGCCTTCTAAAAACCCTACAACTAGATCATGCCATCCAATATTTCAATGAGGCTTTCCTGAATATACTCGATAGACTAGCTCCAACTAGGAAAATCCGCTCCAAAGCCAAACATCTCCCATGGTTATCTAGCAACTCCAAAACATTACTAAAACAATGAGATAAAGCCTGGTCAACCTACCACCAAACTAAAAACGTTACAAACCTTCTTGTATTTAAGCAACTATGGAATCAAGTGAAAAAACAGATTTTACTAGACAAAAACCCGTCCTTCCTTAACTCGCAGCAAAAGTACGCACATAACCCTACAAAATTCTGGCAAAGCATCAACCACCTACTTAAACCTGGCAAATCTCTCCCCCCACCCCCAACCACCTCAAACAACTCAGACTGTCTAGCCTCTCAATTCAACTTACATTTCATCAACTCCATTACATCCCTCTTACAAAATAATTGCAATGCATCTCTATCCATCCCTAATCACTCCAACTCCCCCATCTCTTTCTCCCTCTCACCAGTCCAGACTAGCTACATTAAAACACTTCTTACAAAACTTAAACCCTCCTCCCAAACGAATTCTTAAAGCTAGCTGCCCCTTCTATCTGCTATCCTATCTCCATTCTTATTAATTGTTCCACAACAGAAATGTATGGCCCCATTATATGGGAAATCTTACACATCACACTCCTCCATAAAGGTGGCCCATCCACTGAGCTCTCCAACTACCACCCTATTGCTTTTCTATCACCCCTAGCAAAAATTCTGGAAAAATGCATCCATCAGCTACTTGATTACCTACTCTCCAACAACATGCTATCAAACTCTCAGCATGGATTCAGACCTAGACACAGCACCTCTACTGCTCTGATCAGCTTCACCAACACTGTAAACCTCCTTAAAAATCAAGGCCTCGGTCTCCTCAGTCTTTCTAGACATGTCAAAAGCATTTGACACTGCCACCAAAAACTCCTAAACAAACCTGGCTCATGCAACTTAAGCTCTTCACCCCTTCACTGGTTTCACAGTTACTTATCCAACAGACAACAAGCCACCAAGTGGAACAACACCCTCTCAACCCCTTCAACCTATCTCTGTAGGAGTTCCACAAGGATCCATTCTAGGACCCCTTCTTTTCATCATTTTCACTAATGACCTCCACACCATCACTAAGCATGCCACCTTGGTCCAATACACAAGAACTAAACAAAAATCCCTTCTAGACATAGAAGCCTACCTAGCTGAAAACAATCTCATCCTCCACCCAAACAAAACAAAACAAAACTCATGGTCTTTACAAAAAATAGATCCACAAACAGTAACCTCCCACTCACGATCCATTCCTCTAAACCAAACTGTATTTGAACCCGTAGAGCAAACCAAACTCCTTGGCATCATAATTGATCAACTTAAACTTGACAAACACATAGCAACGACGATTAAATAAAAGTCCATATAAAATTAGGTCAGCTCTACAGAGCTATACCCTATTGTACCAAAACCTCCAGACAAACCACTGTCAGGTCATTTCTACTCTCCACCCTCCTCTACTCCTCACAAATCCTCACTCACTTATGCAAAACTGATCTAAATCTCATTGAGTCATGCTATAATAAATAGCCAAATTTGCAGCAGACATTCCCTATAGGGACCATCACTGCCTAGCTCTACAAAAACTCAACTGGCTGGAGCTACTCAATCTTCAATTTAACCAACTCGCCATCGCCCATATCATACTAACCAAACCAGATAACTGTCCTGACCTGGTTCAAGCTAACAATAACACCAGAGATATTCGATCCTCTGATAAACTCTTGCTAAAAGTTACTAAATCCCTCAACAGTTTCGGAGACTTTCTGTACTCCAACAAAATATCCAAGTCCTGGAATCTATTACCTCAGCACATCCTCAATCAAGACACAACCTACAAAATTCAAACAAAGCCTCAGAGAACAGCTGTCTAATCTCTGGCTCTGTCCCTGCTCCACCCAGACTAACCTCCTACCTAATTCTGCATGCCTCAGAAACAGGGTCCACCACTAAAAAAAGCCTATTTCAGTCCATCAGACTTGCTTACTCTAAATTAATTCTACTGTAAAGCAACTTGTGTACAACTCCATCCAACATGCATACAATTACAAAACTCTTGTAATACCAATTTACTATTAGTTGATTTGTGTTACCACTGTCAAAATTCTGCTACTTGCTTTGAAGCTCGAGTCTGTTGTAATATTATTATATGGAAATGTAAACTGTTCACCTCTTGTTTTGGAGCTTTTCTCCCCGGGTCTCCTCTGAAAATGGGCTACCAGCCCAGCCGGACACTTATCCTTTTACCAAGTGTAAATAAAAAATAAAGACAATTTTCTCATTCCATTACAAAGTTTACCTAGAAGTACCACCACAGGACTTTACCGCCTGAATTTATCCCTCAATTTCCCTACCATATTTATGTGTAATAAGTACTGCCTCATTGGTGGAAATGAATGTAAAACTTATTGCTACATGTGATGGTTTTCCAGGCTGTTAGCAGAGGACAAAGCACTTCTGAAAATTTTACAGCCCTAGATGAGGGATCCAAGGTTGGGTTTGGAGTAGTACCTGAATGTATTTGAACTTACAGGAATCTGGTGCTAATTTTGAGGAAAAAAAAATAACAGTCTAGTAGGCTAGATGTGATCAAAGAAGGAATAATAGGTAGATGGCAAATGTTGTAGTGTTATAGGGGAAAAAGGTGTATTTGGGAGCATATGTTTTCAGAGTATCATGTGTTGGCAGACTAAAAGTTTCTTACATTGTACTCTGTTAGGAACACTGGGCAAGCGAATGAGTATCTATGGACATTATTTTTGAGCTAGGATACAGGATTTGAATTGCCTAGACCTATAGAAAGGCCTTAAGTTCAACTTTGATGGTTGCCAAAGAACAATTATTAGAAAAAGGAAATCAAAGTCTCAACCAAGGGTAGAAGTAAATTACATGGAAAAAATGGAAATTATGGAAACAATACATACAGAAAAATATTTTGGAGGAGGAATGAGGTTTGAGAGAAGGCAGGAATTTAACAATTTATGTAATGTTGGATTGATTATGTTGTATAGAACAAAATATGTGACAGATAATGTTTGTAAATGTAAACTTGTTAATGAGCTTTGATTACTTTTACATAAATGCACGTTTGCCTGCATCACAAGGGATAATTTAACAAAGGTGTTTTTTTTTTTTAAAAAACAAAAGAGGGAATAATAGTAATAGCTGTTCAAGTAATGGCAGCACTCAAAGGGACAAGATCAAATATACTTCTCTCCCTCTTGGGAAACTGGAATAATTTGATCTTGGGAGCTGGTATTAAAATTTAGGAAATGTCTTTATTTACTGCCAGTTGTGCAGAATACCCAATCTATGGGCAGGTAAACTACAGTTGTGTTAGGAATTTACCATAAATGAAGATGTCAAAGTGTATACTCAATGTTGCAGTCCTAATTATTGGAGATTCCTACCTGCATGTAGTCCAACTGTCCAGACAAATGTCCAGATCTCTACTTTCCTCCAACCTGATGTCTTCCAACTTTCTCCAACCACTGCACAAGGTCACAGGTGGTAAAAGAGGTGTCGGCTGATGCCATCTTTACAATTTGTTTGCTCTGGCCAAAGCCAGGTTAGAAGACCCTGGTGTTAAAGCCTTCACGGATCAGAATGTAACAGTCCCTGTGCCCTAGGTTCACTCCAGACATCCCCACTCTCTCTCTCCAGGAAGTAAAGACAAAAAAAGAGGGAGGAGAGCCAGGTAGACAAAGTATTGTCAGAATGACTACAGAGACATGCAAACCCAAGGTAACAAGAATGGAAAATGAGAAAAGGTGGAAGGAAGGAACATGGACTACATCAGTAAATATACTCGAACATCTACATTTATGGTAAGCTCCTAATGCAGCTGTACTATGTTCATCATACTATTCTCTGTTACAGCCCTGACTTTTGGGAAGATTACCAAAGCATGAAGTTATTGGAGGGTAGCTGGTAGCAGATAAGTAGTTAGGACAGCAGATCTTATAGAACAGCAAAAGCAAATCCAGCCCTGGCTCTCAAGGCTACTCTCCCCAAATTACAGTGCTTATAGAATGTGAGGACAGAGGTTCATGTAGCAGCTTCCAGGAGAGCTTGCATTTTGACCCCTCTAAGGAAAGCTGTGGTAGCTGCTGTGGCTGCAACTGGCCCAAGCAGTAGGCATGACTGACTGAAGCCTACATCCCCTCACAAGCAAATGTACTGGCAGATAGGCTGTGCAGATCTCAGATGGAACATTACGACAGATATTGGTCAGGGATGCCTTTCAAGATCTGACCAGGATTTGGGGTGTGCCAGAAACAGACTTGCTTGCTTTGCCTAAAAAAAAAAAAATAAAAGGTAACAGAGACAGTTCTGCTGCAAAACAACAATTCCAGAACCTTCAAAGGTAGGTGCATTCTCCCAGAATTGGAGAAGTCTGCTCTTGTGTCTTAACTCCCATACGCTGGGATCCCCAGAACAAAAAATAAAACCAGAAGTCATACTAGTAATTTTTTTCTGAATGCCAAAAACAAAGTGAAAAAACATTCATTCTCTTATTGTGCACAGACAGCTGATATTTGATTTGCAAAGAACTACAGATTTCAGGAGGACAGACCAGTTCATTTGTTTCTTCTGTAAAAGGAAAAGGACAGAAACCAGTCAACAAACAATCTATCCAAATGGCTTTCTCATTGCATTTCACTTTCTATTGTTACAAGACACAAAGCAACCACGTTACAGGGCAAGATTAACTGATCTTTTGGAAATAAAGAATTCCTCTATATCTGGGATCTTGTGAAACTACAGCTTGTAATCTTGGTGGAGGATACTCAGGACCCAGTGGTCCTGTGCAATATTTATCCATTTTTTTTAAACATAAAAAAGGCTAAGAAGGTTGGGTTGGGAAGGGACTGCTTGGTTGAATCATGGTGGTTTCCTCTGGGAGTCAAACCTCTGATAGCTACAGGCTTCTCCTTTGGTTATGCTTGCCATTTTTTCTGAGTTTTCCCTTTATTCTTTTACCGGACTTACTTTTGTCATGTTAAGGAATACAGCTGCCAAATTTTTCTGCATAGCTCATGTTGAGTTTTAGAGCCTGAGCTTGAAAGAGCTGTTAGATTTCAAGTTTTTTACTTTTCTTCTGGTGTCTTGAATATTCCCTCTGTAAAGGGGGCCTGGAGGCAATCCTTGTCCAAGGATGCATTTAGCAGCTCCATTTTTACATAATTGGAAAGGAATACGTTTTCAGGTATGTCCTGAATCACTGACCCTATGGCTGCTGCCCTACACGACACAGCCACAGAATCATATTCACATTCTTTGATGTGCTTGGACACCCGAGGAGAGAGGTCAACACTTCATGTTTCTCCAATCTACTTGGTTATTAACTGAAAACTCCTCTCTACTACAGGCACCTACAGTTATGCTCTGCACTGCAACTGAAACTACTATCCCCTATTGTGTTCCAATATGGCTACGTAACTGTATATGAAATGTGAATGATTTTTAAAATTGATACGCCATGAATCTGCTTTGTATAAGGGAATGTAATTCTTAACATAATTTAAGACTGACTCCTAATTTGCTTCTGTTTGTTCATAAGTTTACTTTGTATTTCGTAGAGGGAAAATAACTTTTTCTTTTATGTACTTTTGTCTTTTTTCATACTGATGTGTAGAGCTTTTCTCCTCGGGCCTCTACTAAAAAGTTTTACTTTACTTACTCAACCTATCCCTGTAAAAATGTTAAATATGTAAATACTTTAATACTTCCTATTTCAGATTCTCATGCTACCCTCCCCTACCTTAATCCTCTAGCAAGGTTGGCAGTTCAAGGCAAAGTATTACTCAACAGACTTTGGGGACATGGTGGGGATCATACTCTCCTTGTCATTGGAAATAGTTTTCCTGGGTGGAATTAGAGGAGATCCCTTTCTGGAATGCAGGGACACCACAGCTAATCAGCCTGAGGGTCCTTGTTAAGAAAAGTATATGAATCTTTGGGAGCATTTCAATTCAAATGTAGTTTTGTCGAATGCGAATAAAACGCAGTTCTTCAAAACAACTTTCCCTTGACAGTAGATATGGCTTTTTTCCTCACTTTTGTATGACCTTAGAACTGGTAAATTTTATTCTGTGGAGTGTTCTCCCATATTGGGGGTGCTGATGGGGCTTTCACCACTGCAAAAATAGTTTCTTTAAAATGTTCACTGAAGATGGTTTGGGTGAATTTTTTTTTCTTTGTTCACCTAAACTGCCTTCAATGAATCTACATGAATCTGAATCCATAACCATGTAAAATGATCATGTTTCCAGGGAGCAAATATAACTATCTAGCACCACAGATGCATTGAACACATCCAACAGGACACTCATGACTGGAGGAACAGCAAGTAACCTACTTTTAGTATGCCCATGAAAGCTCTATATCTGATTTGGGTCTCCTGAGCATTCCTTTGTCTCAGTGGAAGTCCATTTTATGAACGATGCCAAAAGGGAAAAACCCTCTGAAAAGTCTATCATCAATCAATGACAAAGGACAGAAAAATATATCAAATTAGGCTCTTGCTATAGAATTTGCCTGGAAGAGAATAACAAGCAGACAGGATTACAACAGATTGCTTCTTGCAGCAAAGAAATGAAAATGGAGTGGTCTGCGCACCTTTTCATCCGTGTACCAGTCAAAGTCCAGGGCCAGAAGTTCAGACTGGCTTCAAAATGAGGATCTGAAGCTCTGAAAGTCAATCAGATGGCAGATGCCCAACATGCAGCTAACTTCCTTGGACAGGGAACTGTACTGCAACAGTGACTCCATCAATGGATATCCATGTCTCCTCCTTCCCAAGATATATACTTGGGTATTTCTGGGGGATGTGAGAAGGGAGTGCACAGGTCAGTTTGCTGCAAATTACATTAATCTCAATACTTCCCCAAAGAATGAATCATCCAAATGCAAATATGGGAGGACTTATTTTCCTTACTTGTCTTGGACAAAATGGCCTGCATGTCCTAAGACCTTACAAGAAAACTAAGGGAAATGAAACCCTAATCCCTCACAAGCTGCAGCACACACAAGCTCAAGAGAACAGTCAAGCATGCACTGGGTGGTTGCTGTGAGGATAGAAGAGCTCTACAGGCAGGTTTGGTGACTGCATGAAGTAACATTCTCAAATGGTGTAAATCAAACACAAATGGACAGATCCCAAAACATTTCAAACATCTTTCTGCATCAAAGGTCTGAACCACGAGCCATGGGTCAAGAACGACAAAAGGACTCTCCTACCTGATAACCACAGGTGCAGCTAGGCCAGGGAAGAGACTTCAGGAGAAAAGTCCCGAGTTGAAAGCATGACCACGGCTGTTCAATCTGAGGGGATGCTATCCAGGATCACGGTTATTCATGACTACTTTGGCTGATCAAAGAAAGCAAGGATACTACCTATGCAGCTAGGAATATTTTAAAACAGTGAACATAAGAACATTTCACTGAACAAATCAGGAATGGAATATGAACTGTGATGGCAGGAGAAGTAAACCTGTAGGCCTGAGGACTAGCTTCTCTCTCCTAATGCAATGCATGTCATCCCAGTAGGCCACAGAATAACTTGTGCAAGCCTCCAAGTGTAGAAGCATCCAACAAAAAATGTTAAACTGGAATAAAGAGTATTAACCCAATCATATACAAACCAATGATGATCCATGTCACGCCACATGACTGCTCAAAGAAACCTTTCAGGAAGGCATCCAACGTGGTACTGCTCCACTCCAGATGCATCTGTAATCAACTTATTTGGCAGATTCCTACCAAATCAGTGCCTCAGGTGCCTAGCTCCCTTTCATCAGCAGGGCAACAGAATCATTACTCTCTCACTGTCAAATGCTTCGACAGTAATGAGATGAGACAAGGGAAAGGCAACACTGATGGCCTGCCTCTCCTATCTACATCTGAACCAAGAGACTCTAAAAATCGAGTGCCAACAAACTTTTCAGCACAAGGTTGCCTACAATGTTTTACTGGGAGGGAGCATGAAAATCACTCCTTTGATGACTAAAGGTCTTTTTCTTGTGTCTTTGATGAGTTTCCAGTAACATTTTCCAGAAAATGTTATCTTTCTTCAAAGTTTTCAAAAAACACCTCTCACTCACAGATTCAGGTACATAGTACAACTGAATAATACAGAGAAATCTCACTCTTGGTAAAATGACCAAAATGCAGGCAGAACTTACAGCTAGAGTTGTTTGACCTGAAATGCCACATTTTGAGCACAATGCTGAATAAGGTCTCAGCTATGTAGATAAAACAAACTTAGGGACTATTCACCATGGGGAGAACGATCATTTCAGCATAGAAATCTGAATCACAAAACCAAAGTCCGACTCTTATAACTTAATACACTGGACGAGCTGTAACTCCTGCAATCAATACGCAAAAAAAGTGGAAGGCAGAGTGTGCCCCTCTTTTTCAGGAAATTCCATAATGTTTTTGACAAGTACACCCTTAAACAAAGCAAGGTGGTACCTGAGAAGACATGGTCACGAGTTCCCTTAAAAGCCAGTAAGGTATACAAAACACCTCCCTGAACAATCTAAAGTTATTGCTTTCATTTCTGTCATGCTTATGTATAGAGTTATTTATGGGCATATCAAATTAGTTCTTTAAACATAGCTGAAGATATATAAACTTTTATTTATTTGTTTTGCCTGTATGCTTAATGACCATAAATCCGCCCCAGTGTCTTCAGCCAATTCATTCCCTTATATGGGGTGACAGCCAGCCACGGGCATCTCCACCCGGTTAGGCATGAAGTATTTTATGCTCCTGGCAGTAACTGTGTTCATATTATGGCTTTGGCCCTAGGGCCTGACGAGCATCCACTTTATTGTGGGGCATGCTATGCCCTCCCTCCAATTCAGCATTCTTCCACTCAAACTACAAGGGCTACTCTTTCTGGTTTGGAATCATTAGGCCCACGTCTTTGGTCACAGGCATCTTTGGTGCTGGGCTTGCTTACAATAAAATGAGTGTGAATGACAAGTACCACTGCGCTCTCTCTCTCTCCCAGGATAGATGAGAGCTAGGGTCAGCCATTCACAATAAAACAGCAACAAACAGGATCAACACTGAGGTAAACTGCTAATGGAGAAGTAGGAAATCCAAAAACAAAAAATGCCAGCAGCTGGAAATGCTGAGCAGATCTACAGTAGTTTATTCAAAAGGCAGTAAAACCACAAAGCTTTCATAGCAAGAGGTCCGCTGGTTCGATTCCCAGCTTCAAAAAGAAGTTATGTACTCACCATAACGTTCCATCTGAGTAGGTACTTCATTTGTCTGCAACCTGTGGGTATTGGATCCGATCTCGGATCCGAGCCGGCAGCTTTCCAAGCTACAAGATCCGAGCTCCTCCCCCCTACCCATAATCCCCTGCTATGTGCTACATTACCTCAGATCGAATTTTTTGCCTCTTACACAACTCCTACCTTCGATAGAGGAAGTAACACCAGATAAACTGTCCTAAAGCAGAACAAGATCTCTTTGGTGATCAAGAATCCCGAAAGGTTCAAGGGATGGCAGGGGGGGTCGGTTGCAGACAAATGAAGTACCTACTCAGATGGAATGTTATGGTGAGTACATAACTTCTTTATCTGAAGTAGTTACTTCATTTGCTCTGCAACCTGTGGGACAGAGTCCCCAGCTACCTAGGGAGAAACCCTGGGCGGCCTATGGAAGGATATTCTGAAGCACCGCAGAGCCAAAGGAAGCTCTACCTCTCGATACCATATCCAACTTATAATGAGAAATAAACGTATGTGAAGAGGACCAGGTAGCTGCAGAGCATATGTCATCCAAGGGGATCCTAGACCAGAAGGCTGCAGAGGTGGCCACAGCCCTCGTAGAGTGAACGCGAATTCCCGTAGGAACCGGTTTGCCTGCAGATAAGTACCTGTGGACTATGCATTGACAAATCCAATTTGCTACAGTCACTTTGGAAATGGCCTTACCCATGGCCGATTTAGCAAATGACATGAACAACTGGTCCGACTTGCGAAAATCCTTAGTCCTGTGCAGGTAGAAACGCAGTTGTCTGTGCAAATCCAATTTATGCAATGTGTATTCTCTCCTTTATTCTGAAAGTTTGGGAAGAACACAGGTAAGTTTATTGATTGATTGATATTTGACTCCGAAGCCACCTTAGGTAAGAACGACGGATTAGTCCTGAGGAACACTCTATCCTTATGAAAAATGAGATAAGGATGCTTCATACATAAGGCTTGAAGTTCTGACACCCTTTTGGCTGAAGTAATGGCCACCAAAAAGGCTGTTTTCCAGGACAAGAACTTTAATGGAATCAAAGCCGCGGGTTCAAAGGGTGGGCCTGTCATGGCTTGTAAGACTAAGGCCAAATCCCATGGAGGTACCACCACTTTCACCGGAGGCTTCAAGAGGAAAACGCCCCGTAAGAAGGTTTTACATAATTTTGTAGAAGCCAAAGATCCTAGTCCGTCTCCCACATGGAAATGGGAGATGGCTGCCAATTGCACCTTAACTGTTGAAGCACTTGCTCCTTGTCGGAATATCAGAGACAGGAAGTCTAGAATAGTAGGAATAGGAACTGTAAATGGATCCAGGCCTCTATCTTTAGCCCAGACAGAGAAACTTTTCCATTTGCTGTAGTAAATCTTCCTAGTAGTCGGCTTATGTGCTGCGACTAGAATGGCCTTAACAGGAGATGAGATACCAGGAGTCCTAGCCATCAGTGGAACTGGAGCAACCAAGCCGCAAGCTTGAGGTTCACCAGGTTTGGGGGTTGTAATCCCGCCGGATGTGAAATCAGGTCTGGAATGGGATCCAGTATCCATGGCGGAGATACACTGCGAGACCGCAGGTACGGGAACCAGATCTGGCGAGGCCAAAATGGGGCTATGAGGATAACTCTGCTCCCCAACCGATGGGCTTTCTGTATGAACCTGGTCATGAGCGGAAGGGGTGGATAGGCATAAAGTAGACCGGTCGGCCAAGCATGGACTAGAGCGTCTCTGGGATTCTCCCCTTCGGGGGGGAAGTATTGCGAAGTACTCGCTGCATTTTGTGTTTAAGTGAGAAGCAAAAAGATCGCAGCAAGGCCAACCCCATTTGCGGAAGATCTGCTTCGCAACTGATGGATTGAGAGACCACTCGTACGGAGTGAGAATCACTCTGCTCAGTTTGTCCGCCAAAATGTTGGACAGACCCGGAATGTGCGTTGCTACCAGAAAGCGGTTGGTGGATATCGCCCATTCCCACACTCTCATAGCCTCCCGGCAAAGTGGGTAGGACCTGGTTCCTCCTTGCTTGTTTATGTACCAGACAACTGACATGTTGTCTGTCTGGATTGCAATAGTCCCCAGAGGTAGAAGGTTGTGGAGAGCTTGCAATGCTAGAAGCACCGCCCTCATTCTCTAGGACATTGATATGCAAAGCAGTCTCCAGGGGAGTCCACGTGCCTTGGACGGTTCTGCCCGAACAATGCCCCCCCCCCCACCTGAGGCGAGAAGCGTCTGTGGTCAGCGTGGCTTGGGGGGAGGGACAACAAAAGGCCTCCCTTCCTTCAGCTCTGGGGCGTGGAGCCACCAAAGAAGGGAGTGCCTGCAACCTCTGCTCAGAGGAATCGGAGTATTCAACGGATGGAGTAGCAGGGACTACTGAACTTGAAGGGTCCACTGCAGAATCCTCATTCGCAGACGTGCGTGAAGGGCGAGACTGATCGCTGCTGCCATAGATCCTAGTGCCCTCAGAACTAATTCCGCCTCCGGGGCCGGGCTTTGAAGAAGAATTAGCACCTGACACGACAAGCTGTTTATCCTGTCCGCAGTTAGCATAGCTCGAGAAATGCGGGTATCTAACTTGGCCCCTATGAACTCCAGGACCTGTACGGGGCAAAGAGAGGATTTCTGGAGGTTTACAGAGATGCCTAAGCTCTGGGCAAGGGTCAGAGCATAATCTCTTGCCACGCAGAGCCGATGCCTGTTGGTGGCAGTAAGGAGCCAGTCGTCTAAGTACGGGAAGACCTGAATGCCCTGAAGTCTCAGGTGGGCTGCAACCACTGCCATGACCTTGGTGAACACCCTGGGGGCTGAGGTGAGGCCGAACGGGAGAACCCTGAACTGGTAATGACTGGCTCCCAACCGGAAGTGGAGAAACCTTCTGGATCGTCTGTCCATCAAGATGTGGTAGTACGCATCCTTGAGGTCTATCGAGCACATCCAGTTGTTCTGCCGCAGAAGGGGGCGAATAGATTGGAGGGTGACCATCCGGAATTTTTCTTTGGGAATGAACAGGTTCAAAGCGGAGAGGTCTAGAATGGGTCTTAGGTCCCCCGTCTTTTTTGGCACTAAAAAGAACCTGGAGTAATAACCCGATCCAGACTGGTCTGGGGGGACGGGCTGGATGGCTCTTTTTTCTAGCAACTTCAGGATTTCTGAAGCTGCTGCCTCCCTTCGATTGGGTGGAACATCAGGGAGGTGTCTGGTCAAGGGAGGGTGGTTTATGAAGGGGATGGTATAACCTCTGGATATGATGCGGAGCACCCATCGATCTGTCGTAATGGACTCCCAGTTTGACAGGTGCTCCGACAACCGCCCCCCGACTGCCCCCAGAGAGGGACACAGCCGGGTAAGCCCTCAGGGCTGCTGAGCGGGTCTATCCGGGAAGGGTTCCCTGGACCCGAAGTTACGCGGTCCCCCTCTGCCTCTGGGCCGGTGTCCTCCTTGTCCTCCTCTGCCTCTAGAGGACGAGGGGTCCGAAGCCGGATGGGATTGCTGGGACTTACGGAACCACAGCTTCTTTTGTCCCCTCTGATTCCTAGAAAAGGATCGTTGGGAATTAGAGAAGCGGGCCCCGATGGCAGACAGCGTCTTCCCATCCTTCTCGCTTTGGACCAGCGTCTCGCGAATGGTCTTGCCGAAGAGCGAAGATCCGTCAAAGGGTGCATTTGCGAAGGACGCCTTGAAGGGACCCGCAAAATCGCAAAGACGGAGCCAGGAGTGACGTCGCAAGACGACCCCGGCTCCGCTGGCCCTAGCGGCTCCCTCCGTGGCATGGGAGAGTAGACGCATGGACGTGTTAGAGATGGATTTCAGAGTGGTCATACGAGTCGAGAAAACTTTTTTGTCCTCTACCGAAATGGACTCCGGGGGGGCTGCAGCGTATTCCTTAATTAAGTCTCGTTGCAGCCTAATGGTATGTGCCATATAGTTCAGCGCCCTTATAGAAAAGGTCGCTGAACTAAACATCCGCTTCCCAATGCGGTCCAGTGCCTGAGATTCCTTATCTGGCGGGTGAACCGAAGAACTCTCCTGCACGAGTTCTCTCTTGGTGGCAGCCGCCACCAGCATGGCATCCACGGGGGTTCCCTTGGCCCAAGACAATCTATCCACTGCGGGGCTAAGGATCTTGTTGGGTCGCTTCGGGATAGGCTCCACGGTGTCGGGCTCCTTCCACGCCCTGGTAGTAATGAGGTCTACCAGGGGGTCAGCCGGGGGGGACACCCAGGAGGTAGAAAGGCCTGCCTCAAACGTATCCAGGAACACGGATTCATCTGCGGAAGGTTTTTGGGCAGACCACCCCCCTCTAATACGCAACATTTCCATGATGTCTCCGAAGGAGACATCCTTGGGGGGTGACCTTGGGGAACCTTCCCCTTCATCTAAATCCGTGTCGGTTGTAACGGACTCGGGGGAGTCCAGGTGCCTCCTCTTGCACTGTTTTCGAGGGACCTCCTCGGTGGGACTGTCCGAAGAGGGCTCGTCAACGGGACCCTGTTCCTCTAAGGGAACCAACTGGAGGGCTTGAGCAGGCTGTCCCGATGGTCGGATGATGGAGGATAGACCCACATGCAGCTGGGGTACGGGAGGATCCGACGCCCGAACCGGGGACCTGGAGGTCCTCGACAGTACCCTCTCCACAACCTCAAAAGCTGAAGGAGAGCAACACTCGCCAGGCTCCGAGAGCAATCTCCTCGGCTCCGAGGTAGGGATCGGGGTCGGAGCCGATGCAGCCGGAGCCGAGAGAGAGGTGTACTCCGAACCCAACGGAGCCGAAGACACACCAGCTCCCCCGGATCCGATGCTCAGCCCTCAGCCCCGAAAGCTCGGATCCGACAGACACGAAAGCACAGTCGTCGTCGAAGCGACCGGAGCTATCGGCGCCGACGAATCCCCGGTTCCGAAAGGGCCCGGATCCGATAACTCCGAGACCCGAAAACGGGTCGGAGAAGGAGTAATCGGAGCAAATATGGGGGCAGCGCTCCCCCCCAGATGGGGGGGGGCAAGAGCACCCCCATCTGCATTTGGGTCTGGATGAATCGGTGCATCATCCGATCCATATCTGCTTCAGTGAGGCTTCTGGTTGATCTTGAAGAAGTCGTCGAGGCGGGTCGGGAGGGTCGCCTCGACGACCTCGAGGGAGACCGATCCTCCTCCTCCAGCTCCGGAGAAAAATGAGGTGAACGGAGCCGAGAGAGGGAGGATCCGTAGACCCTAGAGGGAGACCTAGCCATCTTAGACGGCGGGGCTGAGGGTTGAGTCTCAGCCCGCCTTTTGTGGGACTTATGTCTCTTGTCCTTGTGTCTTTTCTCCACCGTAGTGGAGGTACCTGAATCCCCCAAACTCAAAACCAAAGAGGAAGGTTGAGTCCCAGGTTGAGTCGGGGGCACAGAAGGCATGAGGGGCTGTCGAGACAGCCTGTGCATGAGGGGGGAGGAAGAAGAAGCAGATTCCTGAGGCAACAAGCCCGCCAGGATCAGCTTGTTCTTCCTGTCCCTAATAGCTCGGGGATTAAAGGCCGCGCAGATTGTGCAGGCCGATGACAAGTGGGCCGCCCCCAAGCATAAAACGCACTGAGTGTAGCCATCCGCCGGCAAAAGCTTATGGCCACACTCAGTACATTTTGAGAACACCGCCTTAGGCCCTTCAGCCATAACACCACTCACACCCAAACACACCCAAACACTAAGAGGGGGGAGGGTGAAAGGCGGGAAGCAACAGAAAACTAGTTAGAAAAGGGGAACAAAGGTATCTAACTAACTACACTATCGATAACTAACCCAGAAAAAAACTACACACACACAAGAAAAAAGATTTTTTTTTTTTTTTTTTTTTACAGAAAAAAGAAAAAGGTTCAATCTCACCAAAAAGCCAAGGAGCTCTTCAAAAGTAGCTGCTTCAGCCGCGGCAAAAAACGATCTGGGGTAATGTAGCACATAGCAGGGGATTATGGGTAGGGGGAGGAGCTAGGAGCTCGGATCTTGTAGCTTCTAAAGCTGCCGGCTCGGATCCGAGATCGGATCCGATACCCACAGGTTGCAGAGCAAATGAAGTAACTACTTCAGATCAAAAGTTTAAAAAAAAAATAGAACATAATGTAACACATTAGACATATTTAAAACACATTATCAACTTAGATACATTTGTTTTCTCTTTAAAATTGGTTTAAGGCTGACAGATATATTTATGCCTGGTGCAGAATCTGCTTGTAGTCCTATAATCCATTCACACTCTCAGATTTCCAATTTTAAGGAGAAAACAAATATATCCAAGTTGAATATGTGTTTTACATATTGTTAATGTGTTACATTCAGTTATGTTCTACTTTTTAACATTTGTTGAAGCCGGGAATCAAATCGGAGAACCGCTTGCTGTGAGGCAACAACGCTAACCACTACACCACTGAACCATTATGTTATAGGTTATGTGAAATGCTTTTATGGTACTTTTAGATGCTGATTTCCTTATTTTTATCATATTTACATAATTAATTGATTCTATTTTTTGACTGGGGCTGTGTCACATAGTTTATATTTATTTTAATGTAGATGTGATTACACTAGCTGTTACTTACACAATGAAGAAGTGCATTAGCCTGAAAGCTTTGTGGTTTTACTCCTTTTTGAATAAACTATTATAGATCTGCTCGGCGTTTCCAGCTACTGGAGTTTTTTTTTTGTTCTTGGTCAACCACTCACTCCCATTATATCCACCTAGCTCTTCTGAGTGCCAAACTGCTAAATGAACTCTGGTTAATCAGGCTGTGGTTTGGGCTATCTCATTCCATGCAGATGAGCATGGCCTGATATCTCCAAAAAAAGTTAATCTCAATCTAGGACTGTGTCCATCTGTATTCATTACTAAACCGTACAAAAATAAACTTTTTTTAGCTTTGTTTTCATTCTGTATCAAAGAACATGACATATTCCTCTGCCTGTATAATTTCACCAAGTACTACTTTTCCACGTATTTTCCATCTCTGTTCTCCATCAATAAAACCTTTAATAAAGATCTAGGTCACGTCATTAATAGCAGTTATTTTTAACCTTAGTTTTATATGAACATAACAGACTGCAGGACACAAATTTCATAGTGTGTTATGTCACTAGGCTCCCACCAACTGTACACTTATTTTAACTATTACCTTGCTTTGCATCTACTACTGGCAGTTACTCATGTCTTAAACTGGTATCCCTTGGGAGCCCAGTTCAATCCATGGTTCACAAATCGGGCATCAATGTTGTATCATGTACAAGCCAGTACTGGATTATGCCACTTGTGTAGGATGTGCACTTCATGAATGTTAATTTGGTCACAGGAACAATACCATTTCCAAGCAAGCAATCGTCATAAGATGCCTAGCCATACATACCTTTAACCAGACAAAAAGTGCATTACCCCTTTCAAGCACATAACAGCGCTCCCTTCCCAAATCAGTTTTAAAAATTTACAAACTTGTTAAATTTACTACCAGGGGAAAGATCCACTGAAGCTTGCTTGGGATATTAAAATACCTATGCAAACAATTCCATGCAAAAACTCTAAACTTTCTGGATTCTGTTGAATACTTTGGAACCAGAGGGCTTCTCAATCTTGCTTTGTACACTGCCGTTCATTGTCTTTTCCCAATCTTATCTAACCTCTTCTGAAGGACTTGCATAATTAATTAGTCATGCAGTTATTTTATATATCCTACTAATTATCCCTTTTTAACAGCAGCTTCTGTTCTAAACTTAACTAAAAACACAACCAGAGCTGGTCTTTCATGTAACACTCCACTCTCTCTCTTTCTCCTTCCCTATAGTCTGCTATCAGTCATTGATGGGGGAGAATCTCCAACCCGCAGTCCAAACTTCCTCTTGAATTTATCCCACTCTATTACTGTTCCTTCTATAATTATTTACTCCCAATACCTTTGTTCTTTTTTTAATTTTCATCAATATATGCCAGCCTCCTCTTGCTTCTTTTCTATGTCCCTACTTGCAACTATTCTAATTCTTTCAATTCCCGTGTTGGCTTAATTCTTAAAACACCTTCTGCAACTTTATAAATAAAATATTCTGTATGGTTGTTATCCTAAAGGACCTGCATCCAAAATCCTACTTTCTCTGTTTTTTCATCATGCCCTTCCACTTTGATGGGCAACCTTCTGTTTGTGTTATGTATGAGCCTTAAATTGTGTGGCTCAAAAGTATACCTTCAAATCACACAGTCAAACCACCTTGATCTACGAGGGAGAAAATTTATTCCACTTGCTCTTCTCTTACCTTCCCACATAAGCTACTTACAATTGCAATTATGGTCCTCAACTTCTCCTCGGGTTTATAAAAATACTCCTAACTTGTACATAAAAGTAAAGGAACTAAAATTTTTTCACTGCTTGTACCTTTTCTATAATCAACAGATCCCAATTTCTCAGTTTTTGAATCATCTTAAAATTAGTCTCTTCCCACATATCCTTAACTGACATAAAACAATCTTTTTTTAATCCATACACCTAGACACCATCTTATGTGCCCACAGATATGGGTATTGTTTAACAAATTCACATCTGCGTATTAAGTTTACCTCTATAACCTTTGCTATATCTTCATTTACTTTATGGCCTGAAAAGAATCAAAACGGTCTCAAAATATTTCACATCACTGAAATGTGCTTTTCTGGATGTATCAAGTACATAACAATAAAATCTGCAAATAAAGATAAGTTTTTTTGATTATCTTACCAGATATACCCTTGAATGTGCGAGTCCCTTATTTTCTTTCCCAACTGTTCTAAGCATAAAGCAAATAATAAAAGATAACACAGACACCATGCCTATTTCCTCGGTTTAAACACAGCTTGTTGGAGAGTTGCTCCCCACCTTAATTCTAATTTATTCTGACCATTCACATGTTTTCATGGAACTTATAAACAAAGACATTGGCAACCTTCAAACACTGGACCCCACCCAGTTTGGGTTTGTGAAGGGCCGATCTTGTCTCCTGAACACGATTGACTTCTTTGAATCAGTCTCCAGAGCCATGCACAAGGGTAAGGTGGTCCACACAGCCTATCTAGACCTTGCCAAGGCCTTTGACACCATCCCCCACTCTGGAATCATAGATAAACTTACTAAGCTGAGCATTAATTCCTACGTCACCCAATGGGTTGCCAACCGGCTTACTGACAGAACCCACGCTGTAAAAGTAGCAGACTCCAAATCCAGCTCCAGACAAGTGGAGTACCTCAGGGTTCAGTCATGGGACCACACTTGTTTGGCATCTACTTCTCTGAAGTACAGGCCAACACTAAGGGAGTCTGGCTAACAAAGTTCGCAGATGACTGCAAACTGGAAGCCATTATTGAATCCCCAGATTATGTGGATACTCTACAAAAGGGCCTTACAGAAACAGATGCTTGGTGCCAGAGCCATGGGCTCAAGCTCAATGCCAAGAAATGTATAGTTATCCCCTTTGGTAAAAAACATGCACCCGTGAATTACCACATAGGTGGAAGTACACTAAACACCAAAAGTGCGATAAGAGACTTAGGGACACAGGTGGACAGTGGTCTTACCTTCGATAACCACATCGCCACAACAGTCAGGAAATCCTTCTATGTGGCACACCTCATCACTAAGGGCTTTTCATCCAGAAAAAAGGAGGTCATTGTCCCACTGTATTCATCCCTCATTAGACCCATTACAGAATACAACGTCCCATTTGGTATGCACCTCTCAAGACATCTGCAACAACTGGAAAGGCCCCAGAAATACCTCATTAAAAGAATCACAGGCCTAAAGCAGATGCCCTACGCTGACTGCCTTAAAAAACTCCAGCTATACTCTGTCACATATTGGCTACTCAGAGGTGATCTCTGCTTAACATACAAGGCCATGTCAAACTCAGAGCTGTTGAACATGCTACACTTAAAGAAATCCCAATCCCTCAGAGCCACACGCTCCAGGGATCTAAACCTTGTCATCACAATAAACAAAACCTGCTGGAGGGATAGGTTCCTGACCCAGAGAATCCCCAGAATCTGGAACAGACTGCCCATACATGTCAAGCAGAGTGCCTCTTTGGCCCTCTTCAAAAGTAACCTTGACGACTGGATCGGAGAAAGGAAATTCACCCCGGGGATCACGTCAGTTGCCCTGCTAGACAGGGGTCCAGGGAAGTAAATAGTGTGGGAAGAAATAGCCACGGAATTGTTATGGCTAGGCTTGTATAGGTCCCTAGGGCGGATAGCCTAGTACCAACCTATGAACCTATTTTTCTAACTATAATATTCTGTCAGAGGACATAAAATGTTACTACTATCCTGCTCATAAAATGCCAGCTAACTACTGAATGTAATCTGCACAAAGACTTAGCAAACATAGCAGCATTTTCTTACACTTTGCTGCCCTCCAGATCATCACTGCTCTATTAATACTGCCACAAAAACATACTGATCTATAGCTATCAGTTTTGGTAACACCTTTGTCATTCAGTTAGCTAGTATAGACAAACACTTTATAATCGTGACTTAAAACTGAAAACAGTCCACATGAAGGTGGGTCTGGGGGGTATGCTCTTTAGGTAATACAACCATCACAGTTTTCTTCCATAATGTCCCTCATTTTAAAAATTCTGTTAAAAACTTCCAGATCTTTATCAATTTCTTCCTTCTAACTTCCACAGGAACATAATTTATTCCTGGAGATTCCTCTTTTAATGGATTATGCATCATCACCATTTTTATCTCATCCTTGCCCGCCTTTATTAATTCTTGATCATCTTCCTCCAACACTGGCATAGTTAAATCTTTTTATAAATAACTTTTTGGGTTTCCCCCATTCCTCTACTTTATACAGATTTTCATAGAATTTCCCAACTCTCAAGTACATCAACAGGATCTCAGATTAGTTTTCTTATAAAAAGCAACTAAGTAGAAAGTGTTGCCAAACATTGGGAACGTAAGCCAAGTATGTAGTGAGCTTTTGAGCTCTGGAGTTATCAAAAATACCTGTTTAACAGCAACCTTTCTAAACTCATGCATATTATCTATACACCCCCTCATTTTTCCTTTAGCACTCAAACTGCTTCTCCTCTTGTTCTGTGAACGAGATTCCTCCTCCTGTGCAACATATCACCAGCCTAACCACCAACAATTGAGGAAGCATGGGATAAATAAGGTCCTCTAGGGCTGTTAACCAAGTAACATTTTATGAACCAATAATACATTTCAACACCCCCAAACGCCTTTTAACTCAGAGTAAACACATAACTATATACATTTCAAAAATGTCCCAACAGACAGCTATATGAACAGGCTATAACTCTTCTAAAGTTATGTTTAATTCTGCTGATGATAGTCATGCTATATCCTGTGTTCCCCTTGCACAGACAGCATCTACCCTTGTCCCATCTCTATTTCTTTCCCAGATGAAACCTTGCATGCTTTCAGTTATGTTGTTTAGCCTTAAAAATAGTGCACTGGCTACCACTAAATGAATTAACTAAACTGTACATTTAATCCAACCACTTGCAAAGGCATCCACTTCTCTATTAAGCTTTAATTTATTTTTTACTGAATTGTTTGCCTGCCATCCATCCATCCATAACCCCTTTTCCCATTTTGCACATGGGGTCGGGGTGTCACTTCCACAGTGACCATCATCTCAAGCCATGGTTTACATTGCTGGGTGGCTAGCCAGGGAATTGTTATGGCTAGGCTTGTATAAGCCCCTAGGGCTGATAGCCTAGTACCAACCTATGAACCTATGCTGCAGTAGTTCACTCGTACCACTCACTCTTGCGCGCGCGCACACACACACACACACACACACACACACACACACACACACACACACACACACACACACACACACACACACACACACACACACACACACACACACACTCACCTATGGCCAATTCAGTGAGTCTAATCCACCTACTGCAAGTCTTTTGAATGTGGGAGGAAACCAGGGCACCTGGAGGAAAACCCATGTGACCACAGGGAGGACATGCAGACTCCAGACAGAAGGCACCACAGCCGAGAATCGAACTGGAGAACCTCTTGCTGTGAGGCAACAACACTAACTGCTGCATCACTGCGGCACCTATTTGCCACTTCCCGTTTAAATATTAATTAGGATGTTTTGTATACACATGTCTTAGAGTATATACTTCAGTCACTTCTAGATTAACTTTCCCGTATCTGTAGACATGCCATCTGCAAATGCTGACATCTGATGGAAAAGGTAAAAAAGAGATAATACCTTTACACATGCAAGGAATAGTTCTTTACAAATACCAGAGACGTACAATTTTCAAGTTTTCAATTTTATTTAACCTTTATGCACTGAGAAAGAAAAAAAAAAGATTTCCCTTGTCTACAGTAAACTGAGAACATTAGTCTATACTTCTGTTTAAAAACAGGGGAACATTATACTTTAAATCATATAGTATACAATTAGTACACTTTCATATCTCCTCTAGCAGTCTAAGATCACAACATTGTATTGCTTGTATCCGTCCTTTATTTTGCTACAGTATATATCCCGGATACATTATAGTCAAGAAAAAGTACTTTCTTACTTTAACATCAGTAGCATAAACAGCAGACACTGACAAAACTCCTCCATGGCCCATTTAAAATACCAACGCCTGCTACACATAACTACTTTACAATATAACACAAGATTTACTTTAAGACATTTACTACACATCTTACTAAGAACAAAAAGCATTTCTTACTACTAAGATTTACATCTTCAGTCCCTTCAATGTCCTTCTAAACACTAATGGCCAAGTGGTTATCATGCTCTCAAGGACTCCCACCAACTTAATACAGACAAATTACCAATCCCTTTTTAGCCTCTGGCTGCAGAAGCACAGTTCTGCCCAAATGGCATCTTATGGAAATGACTATGATTTTTAGACTTATTTCCTACTTCCACATTATTCCAATAAAGAACTCCAAAAATTTAGAACCACTGACTACTATACTGCAAATTTAATTATAATAAAGATTTGAGGTTTATGAAACTTTATAAGGGTGGAATGTGGTGATAAGGGAGAGAGTGGATTATGTCAGCAAGATGAGGTCTTTGTTGACCAACACTAATACATTTGAACCAGTTTCCAAGAACGAGATTTTTGTGGCATATAATGAGACTGACTTGTTCTTGGATTAACTTTTTTTAAATAATGACATTAGCCCCGTCTGATATCAATATCTGAAGGATGAATATCCAATTATACCCAATATTTCTGGAATACCAAAAATTCACCTGAATGTGCAGGACCCCCCCCCCCCCTTGGTCCCTCATCATGAGACCTACTGTGTCAAAAGGTGGGTCCTAAAACACAGCCATTATTGAACTATATTAACAGCAAACTTAAGAACATAAATATTTATTGAGACTACTTGGATGAATTGAGACATACATAAATTGAAAAGGATTTTAGTTTTGTTACCCATGATATGAAAAGTACAGTTATATGCACTTACCATAAATGTAGATGCTCGAGTGTATTCACTGTTGCAGTCATCACCTGTGGGCTATCCCTGCTGTGGTAGCCCTTGGCTGGCCCGAATACCAGAGTCGATATTTTTCTGCATCGGCTACTGTCGCTTGTTGACTGACGTCAGGGCTATAAAGCAAGGCAGCCGAAGTCATTACATCAGTTTTTCTTGCCCTAACCAGTCAGAAGCCCAAGGAAATATGGTAAAGTGGTCCTGGTGGATAAAAGCCACCATAAGAAGCTTATGCCTTCCCAAGGAAAGAGGATATAAGGGGGAAGGAAGGGAGGAAAACCAGGACTGCAACAGTGAATACACTCGAACATCTACATTTATGCTAAGTGCACACAAATGTACTAGGTTCTTCATGTTTCACTGTTGCAGTCATCACCTGTGGGAGGATTCACAAAGCTGAGGAGAGGGGTGGAAGGATTAGAGAGCTAGGCATGGGAAAACAAGCCATGCAGAACTCCAGAGGCAAACCCTGCCCTAGCCTTAGAGAAAAGAGGTAGGTGGTAATGCTTTGTAAAGGTATGGACAGAGGTCCAGGTGGCAGCTTCCAAGATGCCCCTGGTGGGAACTCCTCCGAGGAATGCTGTGGAAGTGGTGGCTGCCCTAGCAGAATAGGTACAAACAGACTTAGGGAGTGGTTTCCCATGTAATCTGTAGCAGAAATGGATACAGTGCGATATCCATTTGGATATGGTTTGCTTGCAAATGGGCTTCCCCTCTGCCCCTGGGGCAAATCTGACAAAAAGTTGGTGCGTTTTCCTGAAGGGTTTAGAATGGTCCATGTAGTATCTGAGCTGTCTGCACGTCTAGTTAGTACAGAATTCTTTCCCCCTTGTTTTGAGAGTTAGGGAAGAAGGTGGGTAGATGAATGGCCTGGTTGAGAGTCACATTAGATACCACCTTGGGCATAAAGGAGGGGTTAGTCCTCAGGGAGACTCTGTCTGCAAGGAAAATGATGAAGGGCTCAATGGCCATCAGTGCCTGAAGTTCTGAAACCCTTCTTGGCTGAGGTGATACTTGTAGGAAAGCAGTCTTCCAGGAGAGGTATTTCAGTTCTGCTGAAGCAGCAGGTTTGAAGGGTGGTAAAGTTAGTTTTTCCAAAACATAATTCAGGTCCCCAGGCTGTGTGGGTGGCTTTCTTGGGAGTCTGATATTAGAAGCTCCTCTGAGGAATTGTTTAATCAAAGAATGCAAGAACAGGGGCTGGTCTGTATCAAAATAAGCTGAAATGGCTGAGGCGTGGATTTTAATAGAAGAGAAGGAGATGCCACTATTGAGCAACTCCGCTAGATAGTCCAGGATAAGAGGGACAGAAGGTTGTGAGGAACTGCCCCCTCTGGACTGGCTCCAGGAGCAGAATCTTTTCCATTTTCCTGCATAAGATTTTCTGGTGCTGGGCCTTCTGGCCTCTGTGATAATGTCTAGGACCGGTTTGCTTAACAGGGGCTCCTTGTTTGCCTTTAGAGTACATTAGCCATGTTGACCATTTGAGAGTCTGCAAGTCTGGGTGCAGCACCCCCCCCCCACACACACACCTGAGTCAAGAGGTCAGAGATCAGGGGAAGCTGCCTGGGAGGCTGTGATACCAGGCTGTGCAGTAAGGGGTATCAATGTTGTCTGGGCCAATCTGGAGCAAAGGGGATGGCCTTTGGTCTCTCCTCCCTTGTCTTGATCAGTACCTTGGGAATAAGAGGCAGAGGAGGGAATATGTACACAAAGAGTGAGTTCCAGGGGAAGATCAAGGCATCCACCTTCCACGCTAGGTGGTGATACTCCCTGGCACAGAATTTTTTTAGCTGGTGGTTAAGGTGCGAAGCAGAGATCCACCTCCGGAGTTTCCCACTAGTGAGTGACTTGCAAAAAGATTTTTCTGTGAAGCTGCTATTCGTGGGGGGGGGGGGGGTCCAGTAAGTTTCTGCTTAAGTGGTCTGCCAGAGTGTTGTTGATCCCTGGTAGGTATTGGGCTATTAGGTGTAATCCCATGGAAGAGGCTGACAGCCAGAGGTTCATGGCTCGCCTGCACAGAGGGTAAGATTGAGTCCCTCCCTGTTTGTTGATGTACCACATTACTGTGGTGTTGTCTGTTTTGATAAGGAGAACCCCTGGCCTGTGATGGGGTTGGAAGGATGTCAGAGCCCTTTTGTACAGCCATCATTTCCTTCTGGTTGATGTGTAAGGGAAGGTGCTGGGCATCCCAAAGACCTTGGGTGCACCTGCCTGCTAGGTGAGTGCCCCAAGCAATGTCTGAGGCGTCGGTGGTGATGGGCTGCCCAGTAGGATGGAAGATGAAGGGAAGACCCTTTTCTTGGCACAAGCCCCTGCCCACCAGAGAAACTCGGCCCTTATACAGAGAATCAGAGGGAGAGAGGTCTCTAGAGGCTGAGAGTGCTGACACCAAAGGTTCTTTAGATACCACTGAAGTTCTCTCATGTGAAGCCTGGCCAGAGGAATTGGATGCAAGATGCCATGCACCTCAAGACTTGCAGGAATTTCCTTGCCATGAGGTGACTTCTGGATGCCAACTGGGTAAAGTAGAGGCAGGAAGCTCTGCTTTTATGGGGATAGGAAGGCCATTTGGGATGCTGTCTCCAGCAGTGCTCCAAAGAAAATCATCCTCATGGAGGGCGTTTCCTTTGATTTCTTCTCGTTGATGGTGAACCCTAAGGAAGTTAGGAGGGTTTTGACAAAGAGGAGGTCCTGGAGCAGCTTTTCTTTGCACTCTGCCTGAATGATGCAGTCGTCCAGATAAGGGTAAATCTGTACATTTATCTGTCTGCAAAATGCTATGGCCGGGGCTAAACATTTGAATACCCTGGGAGCAGTAGATAAGCCAAAGGGAAGCAGAGAGAACTGAAAGTGTTGTGAGCCTGCTCTGATGTGCAGGAATTCCCTCTATGGGGATGTGGAGGTAGGCATCTTTTAGATCTAGGGTAACTAACCAAGCATTTTTTGTCAGCATAGGCAGCAGCTGCTGCAAAGTTAGCATTTTGAATTTGGGGACCACCAGGGAGGTGTTCAGAATGGATAGATCCAGGATGGGAAGCCAAGTGCCCTCTTTTCTGGGAGCTAGGAATAGTCTGGAATAAATGCCTTTGCCTGTTAGATCTGCAGGAACAGGTTCTACTGCCCCCTGGGATATGAGAGTTTGGGCTTGTTTCAATACCTCTGCCAACTGAATTGGAGGTAAATCTGGGTACCCTCTTGGAATTGGGAGCTCGTTGAAAGAGAATTTGTATCCCAGAAAAATGACCTTTAAGAACCACTGGTCCTTCGTTACAGACAGCCAATTTTCTTTGCAGATGGAGAGCCTTCCTCCTAGCTTTTGGTGAGTGAAAGGAGGGCAGAGGGGGGAAGAGGGAGTCATTGAGAGATTTTGCCAAAGAAGGATGGCTTAGAACTCCCTACCTTTGAGGCAGAAGTGGTCCACTGTTTGGTTCTCTGCTGTCCCTGAGATAGGGACCTGGGTGGTCTGTCCCTGCGGGGTTTACCTTGCCCCTCCTTGTCTGCTAGGTGCAGGAAAGGACCAGTGCTTAGAGGGAAAATTCCTGCTGAACCTAGGAGGTTGAACATGAAAGAAATCTTTTATTTGCATAGATTTTGCTTTGTCTTCCATCTTTTTAAGCCCCTCTTCTGCTTTTACTCCAAACAAATGGTCCTTATCCAAGGGTGCATCAATTAATTTAGACTTGACATGATCCGTGAGAGGTTGTTCCTTCAACCATGCATGTCTCCTCTAGTGACAGATCCTGACACTGCTGCCCTGCTTGAGGCTTCTAGGGTGTCATATCCACAGTGTAGAGAGTGTTTGGCCACTTGACAAGTCAAGTGCAGTAAATCTACTAACTCTTTCGAATAAGCACAGTCAGGAAAGGTAGAAATCTTTTGCTTCAATTGTTCCAAATTGTGTTGTTGATATTTTAACAAAAGGAACTGACAGTTGAGTGCTCTGATAGCGAAGGTTGCAGAGGTGTATACTTTTTTACCCCATCTGTCCAGAGCTCTGGAATCCTTGCCAGAAGGAGTAGGATTCATAAGTTCATAGGTAGGTACTAGGCTATTGGCCCTAGGGCCTATATAAGCCTAGCCAAAAAGGTACCCTGGCTTTCGCCACCCAAGAAAATTATTTTCCTGTGCCCCTGTCGAGCAGACCCACAGAAGTGATCCCCAGGGTGAATTTCCTATTTCCCATCCAATCATCAAGATTTTTCTCTGTTTGACATAGATAGGTAGTCTGTTCGAGTATGGGAAGTCTCTGGGACAGGAATCTATCCCTCCAGCATGTTCTGTTTATTGTGGTGACAAGATTTAGGTCCCTAAAGAGTGTAGTTCGGAGGGATTTGGATTTCTTTAAATGGAGCATGTCCAACAGCTCTGGGTTTGACACAGCTTTGTATGTTAGGCAGAGATCGCCTCTGAGTAGGCGATATGTGGCGGAGTAAAGCTGGAGTTTTTTGAGACTATCTGCGTAGGGTATCTGTTCGAGGCCAGTAATCCTCTTTGAGAGCTATTTCTGTGGCCTCTCCAGTTGTTGTAGATGTCTTGTGGGGTACATACCAAAAGGGGCGCTGTACTCCATAATGGGTCCAATGAGTGATGAGTAGAGGGGAACAATGACCTCTTTTTTTTCTGGATGAGAAACCTTTTGTGTTGAGGTGAACCACGTAGAAGGATTTCCTGACCACTGTGGCAATGTGATTCTCAAAGGAGAGACTACTGTCCACCTGTGTCCCAAGGTCTCTAATCACACTTTCGGTGTTAAGTAGACTACCAGCTACGTGGTAGTTCATGGGTACAGAGTTTTTACCAAAGGGGATGACAATGCACTTTTTGGCATTGAGCTTCAGGCCATGGTTTTGACACCAGGCATCTGTCTCAGTGAGGTCCTTTTGTAGGATGTCCACATCTTTAGGAGTTTTGATTATGGCTCCCAGTTTGCAGTTATCTGCAAACGTCGTTAGCCAAAGGCCTTCTGTGTTTGCCTGTACTTCAGAGAAGTAGATATCAAACAGGAGAGGATCCAGGACTGAACCCCACGGTACTCCACTTTGGTCTGAAGTCAGATTTGGAGTCTGCTACTTTCACAGTGTGGGTTCTGTCCGTGAGCCAGTTGCCAACATCTTGTGACACAGGGATTTATACCTAGTTTAGTGAGTTAATCTAGAATTCCAGAGTGGGGGGATGGTATCTAAAGCCTTGGCGAGATCTAGATAGACTGCGTGAACCACCTTACCCTCATCTATGGCTTTGGTGACTGCTTCAAAGAAGTCCATCAGGTTTAGGAGACATGATCTGCCTTTTACAAACCTGAACTGGGTGGGGTCCAGAGTATGGAGATTACCAATGTCTTTGTTTATGAGTTCCATGATGATACGTTCCATGGCCTTGCAGACCAGGCTCGTCAGGCTAATAGGGCGGTAGTTCCTGGGGTCCGTCGTGGCTCCCCCTTTGTGGAGTGGGATAATCATCGCGGTGCGCCATTCAGTGGGCATAAAGCCTGAGGTGAGGCTATGATTTGAACATGGTACTTAGGTGGGGTGCCAGTTCATTCTGTAGTTCATGTAGAATGCAGCCTGGGATATTGTTAGGTCCCATGGATGCTGTGTTCTTGGCTTTGGAGAGTGTTTTTTTTTACCTGTGCAGCCTTGATTACAGTAACTTTGCATTCATCTGGTATAGAGATGGTACCTCTATGGAGTTGAGAGAGGAGTAAAGTTAACACTGAACCTATCTGCCAGGATGTTGGCAATATCAGTTGGTTCTGTATATTTAGTGCCATTGTGCTGTAACTCAGAGCAATTTCGGGTGTTGTCTTTGAGATTCTTGACATAGCTATAGAATGCTTTGTGGTTGTCTTTAGAGTCAGTGGCAATTTTGTTTTCATAATTAGCTTTGGAGGATTTTATGAGGGGATCTCAGCTTCTTAGTGAGGCTGACCAGGGAGCTCCTCCAGTCATGGGATTTTACTCTTTTTTGCAACAGTTTCTTCTGTTGTAGAGTTTATGGCAGAAGACCACCAGAGTGGCTTCCTTTTTTTGGAGGATAGTGTCTTGGTTCTGTTAGGAATTGCATGATCCATGCACTCGTGTAAGTGCTTATAAAGTGCATTTGTGTAGGATTCAGCAGTCGTACCTCTACTGTCCATCTGCATGGGTGTCATGAAGCTTGCCACTTCTGTCTTAAGAAGTGTGAAGTTGGCTTTGGAGAAGTTTTTTTATGGTGGTTTCCCAAATTGGGGGTGGGGGCGGGATGTGGATGTCTAGGGTGATTAGCTTGTGGTCGGATCTGACCAACGAGGAATTGACCTCTGGTGTGGAACACAAGTTGCCCATGTTGGTAATGACCAGGTCTAGGATATTGCTGCCCCTGGTGGGGGTGTGAATAAGTTGATCCAAGGAATTGGAATTTATGAATTTGAGAAAACGTTGAGCAAAAGAGTTGGTACATGAGTAGTTTTCCCAGTTAATGATGGGGTTAGTTGAAATCACCCATTATTAGGGTGTTGGGTTGTACCCCAATATTTTCCAGTGCATCAAGAAATGAGGAGTGGGAATCCCGGGGCATGGTGGGGGTCTGTAGCAAAATACAATTTGGATTGCGGTCTTGCCCAGAGTTAGTTGCTCTTGGATAATCTCGGATGCAGTATGCTGTGCAACTAGTATGGAGGTGTGGATATCCTTAATGAATATGGACACGCTTCCGCCTTTAGTGCTTTGGTCCAGGTTAGGTGGCCAAAAGGTGTGGTATGAATTATAGCCTGGTAATGCAGGGGTGCTCTCTGCAGCTTTGAACCAGGTCTCTGTCACTGCACAGATGTCAATGTTCTCCATTTTAAGGAGTGGCTCGAGTGAGTGCATTTTGAGGTTTAGACTTCTAGCATTGAGTAGCATTATCCTCAGATTTTGCTTGCTTGTACCTGTTACGATGGTGAATTTGTCATTTGAACCTTGCCTAAAACAGGCACTATAGGGGTGGCAAGAGCCTTAGCCAGTATCCGGAATCCCAAGGGCGACAGGTGCAGGCCATCTCTGGCAAAGCATCGTGGTATGTCGATCATGTCATCCCAGGCAGACAAATACTGGATCCCCTTAGAATGACACCAGAAGCTTAGCCAATTGTTGAAGTCAATCATTTTGTCCTTATACTGTGGTATCATTTCGTGTGATGGCAGGATGCCACTGAGGGCTAGGGTCCTACCTGCCTGGGCTACAAGATTGGAGAGCTCCTCCATGTCTCTTTTCATGTAGTCCAGGGAGGTACGTCTCAGGTCATTCACACCAACATGGACAATGACAGAGTCATATTTGTACTTGTTGTGGAGTGACCTGAGTGCGTGCATTATGTGGTGGATCCTGGCACCCGACAGGCAGCTGACAGTAACTTTCGCCTTGTTTAGCCTGGTGAGTGGAACATCAGTGTGCCTGACTATAGAGTCACCTATGACTAGAGTGTTGGTTACGTTGTTATGCCTTATGGGCTGTGGTTGAGTGGCACACCGAGATTGTGGGCTGTGTGTCATTTGGGTTGTGTTGGGGGGGGTGGAGTTTGCTTGTGTTTCTGCTTTAGAGGTCCCTGTTGCTTGGGCAGGTTTTTATTGAGAGCCTCCACGAATGTAGGTGTGTCTTTTGCGTTTCTGTGTGTGTGTTGGTGGTGTAGATTTTGAGGGACTATGTGATGAGTGTGGTGTGGTGCAAGTGTTTACCTTCTCCTCTTGACTGTCTATTCCAGTCTTGGGTGCAGAGAGCTTTGCTTCCAGTTTGGCTAGATAAGTGCATCTCTCACAGGTTGTAGTGTTGGGTGGTAGGAGGAGAGGGTTGTTTGTGTATATGAAGCAATTGCTGCATTGCCCCAAGATGCCCAAATTCATCAGGTAGACAGGAGAAAACACCGGGAGCTGACCCTTAGACATGCCTGGATAGGTGCTTATTTATTAAGCACTAAAAACTGCTTTCCTCTAGACAAGTGAGGAAAGTTGAGTGCTGTAGTAATTTGCAGCTTATTTAGTGCTTACGAGTTCTGAACAAGTGCTGAGCTCAAAGAAACAGATTTGAGTGCTGAATCTAAAAAACTGCCTAGTTCTAAGAAACAAAATCAAGCTAGAAGGTTTCTCTCTAACACAGAAAGGTTTTGGGGCTTAGAAGCTTACAAATAGTCCTGGATACAGCAGATCTGTATGTGGACTAGAATACTTACAGGAAAGGCAGGAAACAAACTTAGAATTTTTTTCTTCTTCCCAAACGCTCTCTTTGTACACAGTAGGAGTGCCTGAAATCAGAATATGACCTCACTGCACTCAGTTGACTGAGCAAATGAGATGGGCCCAGGAGGAGTATCCAAATACAAATTTACAAGAGGGGCGTGCAATTTCAAAGCCATCAAGATTAACACCAAAAGAACAGGCGGGGGGGGGGGGGACTAACTGTAGAGACAGAGAGCCACAATTTCAGTTCAATTAATATTCAGTAAGAAACAAAAACACAAAATGCAGTACTACATGAAAAAAGTGCAGATAAAAGTGTACTTAAATTCACTTATATGTCCAGTTGATTGCAGGCATATCTTAGCCGGCCAAAGCTCAAGTATTTAGCAGAACAAAAACAAAATGTACACATATAAGTCAGGACAGTCCCTCAGAAGCACAGACTATCAAAGTGAAACTACCCCCCACTGCTATTAATGGCTACACTTCTAACAAGATCTCTGTAGAGACAGACAGCCACAATCTTCCTTGCAGAACTAGCCTTCGCTCCTTTAGGTCCCTGTGTATTGACCTTCAGGTCTGCAGCAGGATTTCTATACAGGTATTTGTGAGAATCCGGTATTCTGCAATACCCGTCAGGTTTACTGGCAGCAGGTGGGTGGGCGTCAGGGGCTAAAAGCTGGATTCATGGAAAACATCATCCACCACCAGATAGGGGGGATGGCCAGGGGTCTGTGCTGGGGCAGGTCTAGAAACTCTTAGTCTTTTTTTAGACTGAGGGAAGTCCTGAGACTCCCAATGGAAATGTTCCCAGAGGATGTGAAGGGTTTCCCCAAAGGAAAAGTCTTCTGGTGGGAAGGCAGAAAGAATGGATTCCTCTGCATCTGAATCCTCATAAGCAGTCAGAGGTATTCCTCTTCAAAATCTGAATAATCAGTTTCCTCAGAATCCTGCTCTGTCAGCTCAGGAGAAGGGTGTCTTTTCCTTTTAGAAGTTGTGGCCTGACTGCCCTAAGGGAGATAAGATCCTCCGCCATCTTAAGCATTTGGGCTTGAGGTGGTGGAGCAGGAGTAAGATGGTGGTTAGAGGTAGATTTTCTATGAGTGGCCTGGCTTCTAGGCCTAAGACTTTCCATTGGTCTGAGAGAAATGGTAGTCAGATGAGAAGACGTAGTTTTTTGTCTAGAATCAGTAGTGCGAAAGGCCTCCACGGAAGCCGGTGCCTGCACCGCAGCTCCGGACCCAACCGAGGCAGAGATAACCAAAGGCTCTGAAGACAAAAAAGATTTCGGCGACATAACGGACTCCAAAAGAGTCTTGGTAGAGGCCTGCGTAGATATTGTATCAGGCATCAGGGGCTGCGAAAGCTCCTCACTGAACTCCGGAGAACTGACTACCTGCTTAGCGGTAGAGTCATCCGAAGGTTTAGCCTTGTGTGGTCTGTCTCTATCTTTAGCGCTACGTTTTTTTAGGAATGTCTACGGATTGTTGTCTGATGGATAACATTTTGGAATGCGAAGCCGGAAGACGAAAATACCGGTCTACAATAAGAGCTCTATGACAAATGGTTCTCGCATTAAAGAAGGCACAGAACCGGCAATAGGGAACGTCATGGTCTGGGCCTAAATAAGTGACGCAGTATGAATGAAGTCTCGGTGTGGGATTAGATTTCCACAGGTAAGACAATTGTTAACTTTTTCAGACATAATCCGAGCTCTGGTAGCGACTGATCGGCACACTTGCGAACTGCTTCTGCTACCAGCTCCATGGCAAGAAAGCCTGATGTAATGGCTGTCTTGCTTTATTGTGCTGACGACCTGATGTCAGTCAACAAGCGATGGCAGCCGATGCAGAAAAAAGTACAGTTGTGTACCTACCATAAATGCAGATGTTCGAGTGGATTCACTGTTGCAGTCATTACACTTGGGTTATCCTGCTGGCAGACTACCCGCAGTTGGCCTGAATTCCAAAGTCTTGGTCCGGTGTCGGTTGCTGTCGCCTCTTCCCTGACGTCAGTGCGCCAGGGGTATAAAAGATGCAGCCGACGCCATTTTCTTCAGTTTTTCTTGCCCCAGATGTCAGGTGCCCCCAAATTGGTAGGCTAAATATTTATGCCAATAAGTATGCATGCAATAACAAACATTTCCTTCATCTACAAGCAAATACACCACATAGGTTGTATAGGATAGAGAAGTACAGATAAGTCCCAGCAAAGAAAAGGGGGATGGTGGGTGGATAACCTGGACTGCAACAGTGAATACACTCGAACATCTACATTTATGGTAGGTACACAACTGTACTATGTTCATCGTGTTTCACTGTTGCAGTCATTACACTTGGGTTGAATCCCAAAGCTGAGGTTGGGTGGCTGGGTCTAAATAGGATTAGGAGAGTCTATAAGGCCCTGAAAAACTGCAGTGGCAAAGCCTGCTCTGGATTTAGATTAGAGAGGTAAATGGTAGTGCTTGGTGAAAGAGTGCACTGAACTCCAAGTTGCAGCCTCTAAAATGTCTTTGGTTGGTACCCCTCTGAGGAAGGCTGCTGAAGTGGCTGCTGCTCTGGTAAAATGTGGCCCTAATGCCCTTAGGGATTGATTTGCCATGTTGTGAATAACAATCAAATGCAGTGGCCTATCCATTTCGAAATGGTCTGCTTTGAGATAGGCTTTCCTTGTGATCCTGCAGTATATGCCACTAAAAGTTGCTCAGTCTTTCTGAAAGCTTTAGTTCTGTCCAAGTAGAAGCGTAGCTGTCTGTGTATGTCCAAAGAATGCAGGAATCTCTCACCCTTATTCTGTGGGTTTGGATAAAAAAGTAGGCAAATGAATGGTTTGGTTTGGCCACACTGGACACTACCTTAGGCATAAATGTCGGGTTAGTCCTCAGAGAAACCCTGCCTGCATGGAAAATGATAAAAGGTTCCACAGCCATGACAGCCTGTAACTCTGAGACTCGTCTTGCAGAGGTTATTGCTAAGAGCAGAGCTGTTTTCCAAGATAAGAACTTTATTTCAGCTGTATTGGCTGGCTCAAAAGGTGGCAGTGTGAGTTTCTCAAAGACATAATTGAGGTCCCATGCAGGTATTGGTGCTCTCCTTGGAGGTCTTATGTTTTTGGCCCCTCTGAGGTTCTGCCTTAGCAATGGATGAGAAAAAATAGGTGGTTCCGTATTGTAATGAGCTGAAATGGCAGAGGCATGGATTTTAATTGATGAGAAGGATAGGCCTTTCTCCAGCATCTCAGTTAGGTATTGTAAAATCTGAGGAATATTTGGTACAAGAGTGTCAATTCCTTGTGCCTGGTTCCAAACACAGAATCTCTTCCATTTTTCTGCATAAGATTTTCTGGTACTTGGCCTCCTGGCCTCCAAAATAACACCCATCACTGCTTTAGAGAGAGGTGTGTTCTGAATGGCTACATTATTTGCCATGCTGCCAGATTTAGGGTCCTGAGTTGGCTGTACAGGATCTGGTTGTTTCGTTGGGTCAGTAAGTGAGGAATTAGAGGCAATGTCCAGGCTGGGCCTTGAGACAAGTTCTTTAGGATTTGGGAACCAGTGCTGGCGAGGCCAGTCTGGGGCAATCAGAATCATTTTTGGTCTCTCTTGTCTGACCTTTAGGAGTACCTTGGGAAAGAGAGGCAGAGAAGGAAAGGCATATACTGTTAGGGTTTTCCAGCTGAATGATAGAGCATCCACTTTCCATGCTTGCCTGTGATAAGTCCTTGTGCAGAATCTCTGTAGTTGGCAGTTGTGAGGAGAGGCAAAAAGATCTATGTCTGGGCATCTCCATTTCTTTGTCATCATGCTGAAGACTTGTGGATCCAGTTTCCACTCGTGGGGATCCGTAATGTTTCTGCTTAGTTCGTTTGCCAGAGTATTTTTCTTTACTGGCAGGAATTGTGCTTGCAGATGTACTTGATAAGTCAATGCTGTGTCCCACAAAGTCATGGCTTGTCTGCAGAGGGGGTAGGAAAGTATGCCTCCCTGCTTGTTTATGTACCACATGACTGTAGTATTGTCCATCCTTATCAGTAGTTGTCCTGGATGAAGAAGGTCCTTGAAAGCGGTCAGGGCATTCTGAACAGCTAGTATCTCTTTTTGACTGATATGAAGATGCATTTGGCTTGAGGGCCATGTGCCCTGAATACATTTTCCTGCCATGTGGGCCCCCCAGACATAATCTGAAGCATCTGTTATTGACTGCCTGGCTGTGGGTAGATTGGATGGCTGTCCCTTGTTGAGGTGACAGGACTGTGCCCACCATCGAAACTCCTGTTGAAGGCAAGGAATGAGGGTAATCAATGTTTCCAGGCTGTGGCAATGTTGAGTCCAAACACTTTTTAGATACCATTGTAGTTTCCTCATATGCAGTCTGGCATATGGAATTAGCACAATGCAGGATGCCATGAAGCCCAAAGCCTGCAGAATTTTTCTTGCAGATAACTGGGTTTTTGTTGCCAACATTGTGAAGTAAGAAGTCAGTTGCCTTTGTCTGGCATGAGATAAGCCATCTGGGCGGTTGTATTTAAGCTTGCACCCAGGAATATTATCTCTTGAGAGGGGTACTAATTTTGATTTCTTTTCGTTTACTGTGTACCCTAGGCAAATCAATAATCTTTTTACAAATGGCAGGTGCTCTAGTAGAATGTCCTTGTTCTCTGCTTGAATAAGGCAATTGTCCAAGTAAGGATATATTTGGATTCCTCTTTGTCTGCAATATGCAATTACTGGTGCCAGGCATTTTGTGAAGATCCTGGGTGCAGTAGATAAGCCAAAGGGCAGTGCAGAGAATTGGTAGTGCATTGAGCCAGCTATGAATCTGAGGTATCTTCTGCATGACTGTCTGATTGGTACATGCAGGTATGCCTCTTTTAGGTCCAAAGTTACAAGCCAAGCCTTCTTGCCCAGCATGGGCAGAAGCTGCTGCAAAGTCAACATTTTGAAATTTGGAACGTCCAGAAATGTATTTAGAACAGACAGGTCCAGTACTGGTCTCCAGGCTTTGTCCTTTCTGGGTACCAAGAAAAGTCTTGAGTAAAATCCTTGTCCCTGCTCTTACTGTGGCACTCGCTGAATGGCCCTCATGTTTATGAGGGATGAAACTTGTTTTTGTGCCTCTGCCCATTGATTGTGCGGCAGGTCTGGCATACCTTTTGCCCTTGGCAGGGTGTGAAAGTGGAACCTGTAGCCCTGGGACACTATATTCAAGACCCATTTGTCCTGGGTGCTCATGTGCCAGTTTTGAGAAAAAAGTGCTAGTTTTCCCCCTAAGGGGGCTGCCAAAAGATAAGTGCTTGGTGCTGGCAGAGGAAAGTCATTGGGACTGTTTCCTGTATGGCTGTGATTTGTCTTCTCCGCTTTTGGAGGTAGAAGTACCCCACTGTTTAGGCCTGTATGAGCCCTGTGGCTGGGGATCTGCCTCTAGGGCGTCTGTATCTGCCTCTTTGTGGTCTGTCTGACACTGGAAAGGCCAGTTCCTGCTAAATCTGGGTGGCTGTACCTGTAAGAAATCCTTTACTGTTTGCATAGATTTCGCTTTGTCCTCCATTTTCTTCAACACCTCCTCTGCTTTGACACCAAATAAGGTATCATGCTGTAATGGAGCATCTAGTAATTTTGCCATAACATGATCAGGTAGAATCTGTTCCTTTAATCAAGCATGCCTCCTAATGACAGAACCCATAACTGCGGCCCTGCAAGAGGCCTCTAGAGAATCAAAACCACATTGCAATGTATGCCTTCCCACTTGTTCAGTTGCATGCAATAAATCCTGCATTTCCTTATTTTCTGCACAATCAGAATTTGCCAACATTTTCTGTTTTAGCAGTGACATTAAGTATTGCTGATATTTAAGCATATGAAATTAACAATTTAAAGCCCTCACAGCCAAAGTAGCAGAAGTGTAAACTTTTTTGCCCCATCTGTCTAGTGCCCTAGAATCCCTGTCAGAGGGGACAGGGTTTTTTTGCAGTAGAAGCCTTGACCCCTTTGGGACCCTGAGAAATAGTTTCTGGATCAGCAGCAGGGTTTTTATAAAGAAATTTATGAGAGTCTAGAACCCTGTAGTATCTGTCTGGTTTTACAGGGGCAGGGGGTAAAGAATCAGGAGAAAGGCCGGACTCTGAAAATACATCATCTACAATGTCTAACACAGGGGGAATAGCAAGAGGTCTGTGCTGAGGCAGTAAAAGAAAATCTCTAAGCCTTTTCTTTGATTCTGAGCAGTCTTGGCTCTCCCAGTGGAAGTGCTCCCTCATGGTATGCAGGGTTTCCCCAAAAGAAAAATCCTCAGGAGGAGAGGCTGAAGGAATAGATTCTTCGGTATCAGAATCCTCATAGGGAGGAAGAGAGTATTCCTGCTCAGAAGAGGAGTCAGAGGAAATGGAAACCTGATCTGAAGATTCGTATTCTGTCTCTTGCCTAGGCCTCTTAACAGGAGGGGGATGGGAACCCCTGATCAAGGTAATTAGGTATTCGGCCATTTTGAGCATCCGTTTTTTAGACATGGAAGTCTGTCCAGGAGAATGCTGTACTTGTTTCTTTGTCTTTAGAGCTGCTTTAGTCTTTGCTTTGGAAGCTGAGGTAGGGTTTACATATAACTGTGTAGGTCTGAAAACACCCTCAGAAGCCGATGCCTGCTCAGCGGCTCCAGACCCATCTGAAGGAAGAGTTTCCGAGTGTCCAATACCTTGAGTATCCAGAGGCCTAACTGGCTCCATGTGGAAATCGGCAGCGGCCTGTGGCCCTGAGGTAGCGGGCATCAGGGGCTGCCAAAGCGCCTCACTGAGAACCGGCGACTGGTTTAGCAGAAGCCTCGTCGGTTTTGGACCACGGATGCCTGTCCTTTTCCTTGTGCTTTTTTATAAACTCCGGTTGTCAGTTGTTCCAACAGCATTATATAATTGAATCTTCGGCCAAAGTAATGAAAGGCAAAATCGTACTGACACTTAATAGTGCGTTGGTTAAATCTAGCGCAAAACCGACAGCTAGCAATGCTGTGATCAGGGCCTAGGCAAGGAATACAGTAAGAATGAAAATCCTTATGAGGTATTTGCTTCCCACAAGAAATACAACTGTTAACTTTTTCTGACATCGGTCTGGAGCAAGAAAAAAGTTTCCTCAATGGGGTACTTAGCTTTAATGAAGACTTCGGATCTGAAATTCTACTTTGAAAATCTCAGGAGTCGGCCGACCGGCACTTACGAACTGCTTTTGCTTCGGGCACCGCACGGCAAGAAAGACTGAATAAAATAGCGCCGGCTGCATCTTTTATACCCCTGGCGCACTGACGTCAGGGAAGAGGTGACCGCAACAGACGCCGGCCCAAGACTTTGGAATTCAGGCGACTGCGGGTAGCCTGCCAGCAGGATAACCCAGGTGTAATGACTGCAACAGTGAAACACGATGATCATCACTGACTCTGGTATTCAGGCCAGCAGAGGGCTACCACAGCAGGGATAACCCACAGGTGATGACTGCAACAGTGAAACACGAAGAACATCATTTGTTTTCCATTATTTTCCATATAGCAGGTTTGGCTTAATATCATGAGGTTCTCATGATTGTTATGGCATCATTCACTTAATTTAGAAGTAAAACTTGTTTTTGAATTTATGGAATTGATTTTATTCAACAATGTTGTGTATTTCAAATGGTGAATATTTTTGATAACTACAGGGTGTCTTAATGGGAGCATCCTGTGCTCCCATCTTTGCTAATGCTATACTCTGATAATAGGAGAAGAAATTGCTTTTTAAATGAGATCATGTTAGTCGATATGTTGCATATTACAGTTTCCTAGATATTTGCTTTGTTTGAAAGGAGAACACAAAGCAGTTTAAAGACCCTGTAACATGTTTAGAACATTCCACTCAGTTTTTAAAAATTTCTTATCACTTAGATTTAGATAAAATTAACTTTCTTGATATAGTACTGAGGAAAGGTATAGGATTAGATAAAATTAACTTTCTTGGTATAATACTGAGGAAATGTATAGGCTTAGATGAAATTAATTTTCTTGATATAGTACTGAGGAAATAGACAGGTGGGGATATTATGTGTGTCTCTATAGAAAAATAAGTTTTAGTATAATTCTTTTCTGCATTATTTCAGTTGTCACCCCCTCCCCACCCAATAAATGGTCTTTAGCTTGAAGTTGATACATTAGATTATCTAGACCGACTTCAGTGATGATGAAATACCAAGGAAGCTGAAAATGTAACCAATATGTTTTTGGAAAGTGGACTCCCTAGAGGTCTAGTTAAAGAAATTTTTAACAAAGATTGTTTATAACATGCTTTTAAATGCAGACTCATTAATAAATATGGAATAGTGACTTTAGATAAAAAAAATACTCATACCACTGGAGTGGTTGGTATTTTGCAGTGTCATGAAAATCCTACAATTATTAATTACTGTCCTGATTTTAAGAATGTTACTAACACAAACTGGTGCATCTGTAAGCATTTTGATTTAAGTGATGTATAAATACAATACTGATTTGTAAAAGAAAACCTAATGTAAAAACAATATTTTGGTACTAACAAATGTGGGCAGTGTAAACAACCCCCTTAAATGAATCTATAAGAAAGCCCCAATTATCTCTAAACTGCATACTTTGATGATTGAAGAGAGAGAAAACTAATATGAGTAGAGTGACCTATTCGGCATGTTGTGAGGAATGTTCTTCATACTGTATTGGCAAAACACAAGAATCTCTAAAAAAAGAATTTAGCAACACCATTATAGTACAGAAAAATGGGATAGCAGGAGTGCATTAGATGACATTCTTTGTCAAGCCCCAGTTTGAATTTTTTTTTTTTTTTTACATTTTTAATTCTGGAGAAGTTGGAAACAAGAAAGAGGCATCAAGAAGATGGGTATAAAGGTCTGTAAATGAAGGATGCATTTGTAATACTGCATTATAGACTCTGCAGTTACCTTACTTTATTTTATTATACTTTGCTAACTTTATTTGTGATGTGATGGCTCCAAGTAGTTACACACATGATCTGAAGAAGATTTTAGCTACACTTGACTCTTTTTTAAACTGGTTCTGATCAAATCTACAGAGTGGACAAAAGCACTCAGTCATTTTGTCTTATTAAACAAGATTTGTGGTATAATCGCCAGGGGTTCTACATTTTGCAGTTCTTCTTGGCTAAGCCAAATTCCAGAGACAATATCCTGGTGAGTGTTTTGTATTATTTTTCACATTATTGCTAGTCATCTTTCTCATTATCTCAACCACCCAGCATCAGTCTCTGCTTCAAGTCCAAGGTTCTTTGGATTTTATGGTCAACTCCCGTACTTTTTTCCATTGCTCAGTCATTTTACTTTGGAACAATGGAAAAGATTCCACTGGCAAATTCTCACTATGGTTATTGCTAATGTCAGAATAAGAAGCACAGCCCCCTTTAGCATGCTGGCTTGCTCTTTATGGGGTAACATATTTTAATTCCTCCTTAGTCTGTTCAGGATCCAAAAACACCTTTGAACTTCCAGGAAAAATATCCTTATAACAGCTGGACACAGCAACATGAATTTCATATCTGTCTCGACATCTCCTGAAAGCAGGGATAAATTTGTTTTTCTTCTGCCCGGTGTACGGTGAATTTTTTTTCTCAACCACTGGTGCCCCCAGTGATTAATAACTTTCCCTTCTGCCACAGTGTTGTCAGGACTGGCTCTTTCTGTATGACTACATCTTACTACTATAGGTCTTGGCTTCTATCTCACTGCCACACAGTCCTCTTTCAATTAAATTCTGTTGAGGAATACCAGACCAGTTGCTTACTTGTGCTTTCATAAAATTCTGTCTCTGTTCCTTCCAGTTTCTGTGGTACTGCAAAAAAAATACGTATTTATCTCAACACCAGAGCCTTGTCTTCTTCCATCCTTCTCAACTGATGGGTCATCAGATCTTTAAAGAACAGACAACAGCAGCTTTCAGACATCTGGATCCAAGACTCCTCTCCTCTACCTATAATTTCCCTCCATGATCACAGTACATCAGATAGAGTATAACAAACATCTGGACATGAAAGCAAGGAAAACTTACAGTCCGAGACTGACTTTAAGACAAAGCGCTGGGTTATTCCAGTGCAGCCAATTAAGAGCCCAATAACTGTGATAATCTGGCAGGGGTACAGAGGGAATGAATGTTGAGGACAACAGAAAAAAACATGGCTCTAGCATTATGGTAACTACATAACTTTTGTAATCAATGTCTCTTTTGTTTGACTCAACTGATGGGCAAGTCCCCAGCTACCAAAATCCCATGCAGGTCTCATGGAAGGATATTCCAGAGAATGCAGGAACCAAATGAAGCCTGAAATTTAGATTGTAAATCCACTGCAAATCCAATCTGCAATGGGTAGAGTGAATCATGCAACTTCAGCATAACCATCGACAGAAATTCTCGAAAAGAAGTTTGTGGAAGTTGTAGCTGCTGTAGTAGAATGAACTTTAGAATTTGTGAGGCAACAAACCCTCTAGCTTTGTAAACAAAAGTAATACAAATCAGACAGCCACCTGGAAAGGGTGACTTTAGTAACACCATTTGTCAACTTAACAGGACAGGAGACAGAGTTGGTCTGCTCTCCTAAAATTCTTAAGATATAATTAGAATCTTAACTGATTAACATCCAACAAATGCAAGATATACACCTTTCTACTAGGAAAAAAAAAGAAAGAATACAGGTAAGTTAATGGTTTGATACATGGTAAAACTCAGATACCTTGGGAAGAAAGGAAGGTGATATCTGAAGGTGGAGCAGAGTCCCTTAGAAGAGGGCAATGAATAGCTTTTGATAATTTCAGTGAAACAATAAGGGCATGACCCTCTCCCACATGAAAATTAGAGATGACATCTATTTAAACTTTGATAGTGGAATGTCTAACACCTTCCTGAAATAGACTAGCTAGAAAGTCTAGAAGAAGGGAGTGGAGCCAAAAAGACAACCATACCCCTACAGAAAGTCCAAAAGGAAAATCTTTTCCACTTACTTCTGTAAACCTTTGTAGTAAAAGATTTTCTCGAGGATGTCAAGGTATGAAAAATAGAGGAAGAAATCCTGAACTTTTTGGCCACCATCAGAATTGAAGAAACCATGCGGTTAGTGTCAGGGCTTCTAAGTCCAGGTAAGACTTGCTGGATGAATGAGACAGGAGGTCTGGTAGGGATTCCAGCATCCAGGGAAGGTGTAGCAAGTGAGGTCACAGAAAGGGGAACCATTCCCAAGCACACCGAAAAAGGGCAATAAGGATCACTGTCATCTGGCACTGCATGGCTTTTTGGAGAAGCTTTGGTATGAGGGGAGTGGATGGATAAGCGAGCTGGAGGCTAAGTATGGACCAATGTCCCTCGGTGACTCTCCCCTCCTTGAAAATCAGGAAAAAGTAGCTGCTGAATTTGGAGTTGGAAGTCACAAACAGATCACAGCATGGCCGACTCCAGTGGCAGAAAAGCTGAGCAGCCACAGATTGAATGGTCACTCAGGAGGAATTAGAATAGACCTGCTGGGCCTGTCCACTAAAACACTGGCTTTTCCCAGGATGTGTGTTGCAACCAGAAAGCTTTGGGAAGACTTTACCTATTGCTTTGCAACATAATGGATACGAGTGTGTTCCTCCTTGTTTGTTGAGGTACTAGACCACTGACATACTTGCCTGAATCAAAATCACATTCCTGGAGAAGGAGTCCTGAAAAACCCGTGCAACACTAGGAGAACAGCAGTTGTCTCCGGGACAATGATGTGAAGAATGGCCTCTATGGAAGTCCATATGCCTTGGATGTTCTTTCCCTTAAAATGCGCCCACCCACCTCAGATGGGAAAAGTCTGTAGTCACTGTGGCCAGTAGGATAAAGGGGCAACCTAGAGAGACTAGAGTAGAGTTCAACCACCACTGAGTGTGTTGTTTGCATACCTTCGTAAAACTGATGGGGAAATGCCTGGATTAGAATACACGCATACCAATGAACTGTGACAGTCCACTATAATGCTTTCATGTATAATTTAGCACGAGGGATGAGAGTTATAGGGGCTGCCATGGACCTTTGGGATACCAAATATGGATGGAATCCTGGGATTTTCAACATGTAAAAAATACAAGTATGCCTTAATGATTTACTGCTAGAGGGCTCATCGACAGTGACATGTACTTTTACATGTTGAAAAACCCAGATCTCCATCCATATTTGGTATCCCAAAGGTCCACAAGAACTTAAACAACCCACCTTTAAGGCCAATTGTTTCGGCTGAGGGTTCAGTCACCATCCCTTTAGCTAAATTTGTTGACTCAAAACTTAAAACATTATCTATGAGGAGTGAAAACATGTTACAAGATTCATGGGACCTGTTAAAGAAACTACATTCTGGTTTACATTTGGACAATCTGATTTTCTTCTCTGTAGATGTGATGGGGTCGCTCTCCCCCATTCCTCATGACATAGTACTAGAATGGTTGGAAGAAGTTTTAAGTGATTGCACTGATATTAGTTACGATGACTGTCATGTGTGTTTAATTTTAATGGATGTGATTTTAAAAAACTATTTTATATTTTTTGAGGGTGAATATTTCAAACAGCTAAGAGGTGTTGCCATTGGGGCCCATTGTACCCCCCACTTATGCTATTATTATATCTTATTCGGAAAATAATTATGTATTCAATTGTGGTTTTAATAATTGTTGGAGCTTTTATGGTCGTTTTCTGGATATTTGTTTATTTTGGAAAGAGCCTGTGGACAAATATTTGGAATTTTTTAGCTATTTATCAAATACTACTGACTTTTTAAGGTTCACCTATGCGGTGGGCCGTGAAGAACTGAGATATCTAGATGTTTGTATTAATAAAAATAATGGGAGTTTCAGGACCAGGGTGTATAGAAAAATTACTTTTTCAAACTCATACCTGAACTACACTAGAGCACACCCATATTACCAGAAGAGGGGTGTGGTAAAAGCCCAGTCTGTACGTATGAGCAGGATGACATCTGATGACAATGATTTTTCTTATTGACCTGTTCAGAGCTAGGGGCTATCCAGAAGCACTACTTACAGAAGTGTATGAAGAAGTTTCTGAAGCTAGAAAAACCCAAGTGTGCCCCTATTTTTGGTAAGCACCTTTTGGATCTAAACAATATTTTGTTAATTGTTGCTTAGATCTCTGTCGAAGCTGTTGTCTCCCTGTTCTGAGAGACAGCTTTCCAATCTATTTGCAAATAATACAGAGCTGAGTATATTTTTTTTGGTTTTAGAGTTTGTACTGTTAGTTGTTGCTTAGACCTCTGTATAAACTGTTTTGTCTCATCCTTCCTATTTTTGGCTTGTAGTTTAAATTTGGTGGCTTTTGCAGCTGCCCGCCCCACTGTACATTTGATCTGGGACACTCCCCCAGTCCCATCGCTTTACCACATTCTACCTAATAAACTCTTTCTGCACTTGCTTTTAGTCCTTTTTAATTTAATTGCATTTTTTAAACGGTGTTTGGTCTAATATTACTACATACTGAAATGTGCTAGCTTGCACTGCATGTGAATTGTTTTTACTACTTTTCTGTAAAAAAAAAAAACAAAAAAAAAAAACTAAGTCTGTTTCCTACCTTTCCTGTAAATAGTATTCCAGATACAGATTTGCTGTATCCAGGACTGTATGTAAGCTTCTGAGCCCCCCAACCCTTTCTGTGTTGGAGGGAAGCCTTCTAGCTTATGAGTGGGAGTGGTAAGCACTAGGTAACCGGTCTACCACATAAGGAGTGGTTCTGGCCCAGAAATTGTAGTTATTGGCCGTTTGGGCAATCTCTTCCATCTCTCTCAACTTTCTGATTTGAAAGCCTGCATTTGCACTTTTTTCTGTCCTGTAACTCGTCTAGTGCAGATACAGATTCTTAGTTTTAGCACTTAAATTTGCTTATTTGTGCTCAGCACTTGTTCAGAACCTGTAAGCATTAAATAAGCTAATAACTACTATAGCACTCAACATTCCTCATTACCTAGAGAAAAACAGTTTTTGTACTTACTTTTCCCACTTGCTTAGAGAAAAACAGCTTTTGTACTCACTTTCCTCACTTATCTAGAGGAAAACAGTTTTTTATTCAGGCATTTCCAAGGGTCAGCTCCCAGTGTTCTCTCCTGTCTATCTGATGAATCTGGGCATCTTGAGGCAATGTAGAAATTGCCTCATGTACACAGACAAGCCTCTCCTCCTACCACCCAACACTACAACCTGTGAGAGATGCACTTATCTAGCCAAACTGGAGGTAAAGCTCTCTCCAACCAAGACAGAACTTGACAGTCATGAGGAGAAAGTAAACATTTGTACCACACCATACTCATCACAAAGTCTCACTAAATGTACACCACCAAAATCCACACATAGTAACACAAAAACATTCGCAGAGGCTCTCAATAATAATCTGTCTAAGCAACAGAGACCTACAAAGCAGAAACGCAAGCAACCTCCATCCCCCAACACAACCCAAATGACACATTGCCCACAGACTCAGTGTGCCACTCAACCACAGCCAATAAGGCAAAACAACGTACTCAACACACTAGTCATAGGTGACTATTGTCAGGCACACTGATGTCCCACTCAAAAGGCTAAACAAGGAGAAGATTACTGTCAGCTGCCTGTCGGGTGCCATGATCCACCACATAACCCACGCACACAGGTCACTCCACAAGTACAAATATGACTCTGTCATTGTCCATGTTGGTGTGAATGACCCGAGACGTACCTCTCTGGACTACATGAAAAGAGACATGGAAGAGCTCTCCGATCTTGTAGCCCAGGCAGGTATGACCCTAGCCCTGAAAAGCATTCTGCCATTGCCCAGCATGATACTGCAGTACAAGGTCAAAATGATTGACTTCAACAATTGGCTAAGCTTCTGGTGTCATTCTAAGGGGATCCAGTATCTGTCTGCTTGGGATGACATGGTCGACAGACCACGATGCTTTGCCACAGACGGCCTGCGCCTGTCACCCCTGGGATTCTGGATACTGGCTAAGGCTCTTGCTGCCCCTATAGTGCCTTTTTTAGGCACGGTTCAAATAACAAATTAACCACCGTAACAGGAACAGGCAAGCAAAAACTGAGGGTAATGCTACTCAATGCTAGAAGTCTAAATCTCAAAATGCACTCACTCGAGGCACTCCTTAAAATGGAGAACATCGATATCTGTGCAATGACCTGGTTCAAGGCTCCAGAGAGCACCCCTCCACTACCAGGCTATAACTTATACCACACTTTTCGGCCATGTAACCTGGACCAAAACACCAAAGGTGGAGGTGTGTCCATATTCATTAAGGATAGCCACACCTCCAGGCTAGTTGCTCAGCATAATGCATCCAAGGTTATCCAAGTGTAACTAACTCTGGGCAAAACTGCAATCCAAATTGTAGCTTGCTACAGATCCCCCACCATGCCCCAGGATTCCCACTCCTCTTTTCTTGATGTACTGGAAAATATTAAGATTTAACCAAACACCCTAATAATGGGCGACTTCAACTACCCCACCATTAACTGGGAAAACTACTCGTGTACCAACTCCTCAGCTCAACGCTTTTTGGAATTCATAAACTCCAATGCCCTGGATCAACCTATCCACAACCCCCACCAAGGGCAACAATATCCTAGACCTAGTCATTACCAACATGAGTGACCGGTGTTCCACACCTGAAGTCAACTCCTCATTGGTCCAATCTGACCATAAGCTAATCACCCTTGATATCCACATCCCCCCCCCACCCCCCATTAAGGAAACCACGGTAAAAAATTTCTCCAAAGCCAACTTCATGCTTCTTAAGATAGAAGTGGTGTACTTCATGACACCCATGCAGATGGACAATACAGTTACAACTTCTGAATCCGACAAAAATGCACTCTATAAGCACTTACACGAGTGCATGGATCGTGCTATCCCAAACAGAACCAAGATGCTATCCTCCAAAAAAAGGAAGTAAATCTGGTGTTCCCCTGCCATAAACAATCTGTACAACAGAAGGAAGAAACTGTTGCAAAAGAGAATAAAATCCCATGAGTGGAGGAGCTCCCATGTCAGCCTCAGTAAGAAGCTGAGATCCCTTATAAGATCCTCCAAAGCTAGCTACGAAAACAAAATCGCCACTAATTCTAAGGACAATCACAAAGCATTCTATAGCTATGTCAAGAATCTCAATGGCAACTCCCAGATCTGCTCGGAGTTACAGCACAACGGCACGAAAATTACAGAACCAACTGATATTGCCAACATCCTGGCAGATAGGTTCAGTGCTAACTTTACCCCTCCCCACCCCCTAAAGGGCCCATATCTATACAGGATGAATGCAGAGTCCCTGTAATCACAACTACGCAGGTAAAAGCTGCACTCTAAAGCCAAAAACACAGCATCCATGGGACCGAACAACATCCCAGGCTGCGTTTTACACGAACTTCAGAACGAACTGGCTCCCCACTTAAGCACCATGTTCAATAATAGCCTCGCATCAGGCTTTGTGCCCACTGAATGGTGCACAGCAACAGTTATCCCACTCCACAAAGGGGGAGCCACCACTGATCCCGGGAACTATCGACCTATTAGCCTGACGAGCCTGGTCTGCAAGGCCATGGAACGTATCATCATGGAACTCAAACAAAGACATTGGTAACCTCCAAACTCTGGATCCCACCCAGTTCGGGTTTGTGAAAGGCAGATCATGCCTCCTGAACCTGATAGACTTCTTTGAGGCAGTCACCAAAGCCATAGATGAGGGTAAGGTGGTTCACACAACCTATCTTGACCTCACCAAGGCTTTCGACACCATCCCCCATTCTGGAATTATAGCTAAACTCACTAAACTATGTATAAATCCCTACGTCACAAGATGGGTTGCCAACTGGCTCACTGACAGAACCCGCACTGTAAAAGGTGCAGACTCCAAATCTGACCTCAAAGCAGTGACAAGTGGAGTACCACAGGGTTCCGTCCTGGGACCTCTCCTGTTTGGTATCTACTTCTCTGAAGTACAGGCTAACACAGAAGGCCTCTGGCTAATGAAGTTTGCAGATGACTGCAAACTAGGAGCCATAGTCAAGTCCCAATATGATGTGGGCATCCTACAGAAGGGCCTCGCTGAGACAGATGCCTGGTGTCAGAGCCATGGCCTCAAGCTCAATGCCAAAAAGTGCAGTGTCATCCCCTTTGGTAAAAACTCTGTACCCATGAACTACCACAAAGGCGGCAATCTACTTAACACAATGTGTGATAAGAGACCTTGGGACCCAGGTGGACAGTAGTCTCTCCTTTGATAGTCACATCGCCACAGTAGTCAGGAAGTCCTTCTACGTGGCACACCTCATCATAAAAGGGTTCTCATCCAGGAAAAAACAGGTCATTGTTCCCCTCTACTCGACACTCATTAGACCCATTATAGAGTACAACGTCCCTTTTGCAATGTACCTCACAAGATATCTGCAGCAGCTGGAAAGGCCACATAAGTACCTCACAAAGAGGATTACTGGCCTCAAACAAATGCCCTACACTGACTGCCTCAAAAAACTCCAGCTTTACTCCATAGCATATCACCTACTCCGAGGTGATCTCTGCCTAACATATAAAGCTATGTCAAACCCAGAGCTGTTGGACATGCTACACCTAACGAAATCCCAATCCCTCCAAGCTACATGCTTCTAGGGACCTAAACCTTGTCACCAGAATAAACAGGACATGCTGGTGGGATAGATTCCTGTCCCAGAGACTTCCCATACTCTGGAACAGGCTACCCATCTATGTCAAGCAAAGTTTTTCATTAGCACTCTTCAAGAAAAATCTTGATGAGTGAATGGGAAATAGGAAATACACCACAGGGATCACTTCTGTGTCTCTGCCCGACAGTGGCATAGGAAAATAACTTTCTTGGGTGGCGTAAGCCAGGGAACCTTGTTGGCTAGGCTTATGTAGGCCCTTGGGCCGATAGCCTAGTACCTACCTATGAACTGATGTCAAGGTAGATAACGTGTATAATAGTGCCCTGGTAATAACATACGATGGAGAAGCCAGACTAGCCAGAATTATTACTGAGGAAGAATGGGGCAGGTTTGCTAGCACTTCGGACTTGCAGTATATATTTGACAAGCCTTTTAAATGTGTTTATAGAAAGGGGCATATTATTAAGAATATTTTGGAAAAAGGGACAAGTAAGGCTAGCAACTGCTATTCTGGTAAAAGGGGTACATACAAATGTAGCAGTTGTGCACAGTGTTCCTATGTTAAAAAGTACAGTTGTGTACTTACCATAAATGTAGATGTTAGAGTGTATTCACTGTTGCAGTCATTACTGTTGGGTTATCCTGCTGGCAAGCTAACCGTAGTTGGCCCGATTCAGTAGTCTAGGTCCGGTGTCGGCTGCTGTCGCCTCTTCCCTGACGTCAGTGCGCCAGGGGTATAAAAGAAGCAGCAGACGCCATTTTCCTCAGTTTTTCTTGCCCCAGATGTCAGGTGCCCCTAAATTGGAAAGCTGAAAGAATATGCCAATAAAAATACATGCACAAAAATAACATGTCCATCTACAAGCAAATACACCAAAAAGGTAGTATAGGATAGAGAAGTGTAGATAAGTCCCACAAAGGAAAGGGGGGATGGTGGGTGGGTAACCTGGACTGCAACAGTGAATACACTCGAACATCTACATTTATGGTAGGTACACAACTGTACTATGTTCGTGTTTCACTGTTGCAGTCATTACGGTTGGATTGAATCCCAAAGCTGAGGTAGGGTGGCTGGTCTAAATAGGACTTGGAGAGGCTATGAGGCCCTGCAGAACTGCAGTGGCAAAGCCTGCCCTGGACTTAGAATAGAGAGGTAAATGGTAGTGCTTTGTGAAAGTGTGCACTGAACTCCAAGTTGCAGCCTCTAAGATATCTTTGGTTGGTACTCCTCTGAGGAAGGCTGCTGAAGTGGCTGCTGATCTGGTGGAATGAGGCCTAATGTCCTTAGGCACTGATTTGCCATGTTGTAAATAGCAGAAATGGACGCAATGGCCTATCCATTTAGAAATAGTCTGTTTTGAGATGGCCTTTCCCTGTGAACTTGCAGCATATGACACCAAAAGTTGCTCAGTTTTTCTGAAAACTTTAGTTCTGTTCAAGTAGAATCTCAGCTGCCTGTGTATGTCCAAAGAATGCAGAAGTTTCTCAACCTTGTTCTGTGGATTAGGATAAAAAGTTGGCAAGTGAATGGTTTGGTTAAGGGCCAGACTGGACACCACCTTAGGCATAAATGTAGGGTTTGTCCTCAGGGAAACCCTGTCTGGATGGAAAATGATGAAAGGTTCCACAGCCATGAGTGCTTGTAGCTCTGAGACTCGTCTTGCAGAGGTTATTGCCAGGAGCAGAGCTGTTTTCCAGGATAAGAATTTTATATCTGCTGTTGATGCTGGCTCGAAGGGAGGCAGTGTGAGTTTTTTCAAAACGTAATTGAGGTCCCAGGCCAGAATTGGTGCTCTCCTAGGAGGCCTAATGTTTTTGGCTCCTCTGAGGTACTGCTTTAATAAAGGATGAGAAAAGATAGGTGATTCCGTATTGTAATGGGCTGAAATGGCAGAGGCATGAATCTTAAAAGATGAAAAGGAAAGGCCTTTGTTTAGCATCTCAGTTAGGTATTGTAAAATCTGAGGGATATTTGGCACACTTGTGTCGATGCCTTGTTCCTGGTTCCAAGCAGAGAATCTCTTCCATTTTTCTGCATAAGATTTTCTGGTACTGGGCCTTCTGGCCTCCAAGATAACGTCCATAACAGCTTTTGTAAGCGGAGTGTTCTGAATGGTTACTTTATCCGCCATGCTGCCAGATTTAAGGTCCTGAGTTGGCTATGCAGGATCTGACTGTTTTGTTGGGTCAGTAATTGAGAGATTTGAGGCAATATCCATGCTGGACCTTGAGACAAGCTATTCAGAATTGGGTACCAGTGCTGGCGTGGCCAGTCTGGTGCAAACAGTATCATGTTTGGCTTCTCTTGTCTCACCTTTAGGAGTACCCTGGGAAGAAGAGGCAAAGGGGGAAAGCATATACTGTTAGATTTTTCCAGCTGAAGGATAGGGCGTCCACTTTCCATGCTTGTTTGTGATATATCCTTGTGCAAAATCTTTGCAATTGGCAGTTGTGAGGGGAGGCAAATAGATCTATGTCTGGGCCTCCCCATTTCCTTGTTATCATGTTGAAGACTTGTGGATCCAGCTTCCATTCATGGGGATCCATGAGGCTTCTGCTTAGTTCGTCTGCCAGAGTATTTGTTTTTCCTGGCAGGAATTGTACTTGCAGGTGAACTTGAAAAGCCAAAGCCGTGTCCCATAAGGTCATTGCTTGTCTGCAAAGGGGGGTTGGAATGTGTACCTCCCTGCTTGTTTATGTACCACATGACTGTAGTGTTGTCTGCCTTTATCAGTTGTTGTCCTGGATGAAGCAGGTCCTTGAAGGCTGTCAGGGCATTTTGAACAGCTAGCATCTCTTTTTGATTGATGTGAAGATGCATTTGGTTTGCATGCCTAGTGCCCTGAATGCATTTTCCTGCCATATGTGACCCCCCAGGCATAGCCGGATGCATCCGTTGTCAGTCTCTGTCTGGCTGTGGGTAACCTGAATGGCAGACCCTTGTTGTGGTGAGAGGCTTTTGCCCACCATCGAAACTCCTGTTACACGCAGGGAATGAGTGCAATTACAGTCTCCAGGCTGTGGCAATGTTGAGTCCAAACACTTTTTAAATACCATTGTAGTTTCCTCATATGCAGTTTGGCATATGGAATTAGTAGGATGCAGGATGCCATGAAACCCAAGGCCTGCAGGATTTTCCTTGCAGATAAGTGGGTTTTTGTTGCCAATGTCTTGAAGTAAGTAGTCAGATGCTTTTGTTTTTCTGGCGTGAGATAAGCCATCTGGGTAGTTGTGTTTAAGCTTGCACCCCGGAATATTATCTCTTGAGAGGGCACTAGTTTTGATTTATTTTCGTTTACTGTGTACCCTAGGCCAATTAGTAATCTCTTTACAAACGCCAGATGCTTTAGAAGAATGTCTTTGTTCTCTGCTTGAATTAGGCAGTCGTCCAAGTAGGGATATATTTGAATTCCTCTGTCTGCAAAACGCAATTACTGGTGCCAGGCATTTTGTGAAGACCCTGGGCGCAGTAGATAAACCAAAGGGCAGTGCAGAGAATTGGTAATGCATTGAGCCAGCTATGAATCTGAGGTATATTCTGCAAGATTGTCTGATTGGGACATGCAGGTATGCCTCTTTTAGGTCCAAGGTTATGAGCCAAGCCTTGTTGCCCAGCATGGGCAGTAGCTGCTGTAGAGTCAACATCTTGAATTTTGGAACTTCCAGAAATGTGTTTAGTATAGACAGGTCCAGTATTGGTCTCCAGGTTTTGTCCTTTCTGGGTACTAGAAAGAGTCTGGAGTAAAATCCTTGCCCCTGTTCTTGTTGCGGTACTTGCTGATATTGTGCCTCTGCCCATTGATTGTGTGGCAGGCCTGGCATACCTTTTGACCTTGGTAGAGTGTGGAAATGGAACCTGTAGCCTTGGGACACTATGTTCAGTACCCATTTGTCTTGGGTAATCCTTTGCCAATTTGAAGAAAAAAGTGCTAGTTTTCCCCCTAAGGGGGCTGCCAATAGAGAAGTGCTTGGATTTGCTAGAGAAAAGTCATTGGGACTGTTTCCTGTAAGGTTGTGATTTGCCTTCTCCGCTCTTGGAGGTAGTAGCATCCCATTGTTTAGGTCTGTATGAACCTTGGGGCTGACCTCTGCCTCTGGGATGCTTGTATCTGCCTCTTTGTGGTCTGTCTGACACTGGAAAGGACCAATTTTTTGAAGGCCAGTTTCTGCTAAATCTGGGTGGTTGTACCTGTAAGAAATCCTTGACTGTCTGCATGGATTTTACTTTATCCTCAATTTTTTTCAATACTACTTCTGCTTTAGTACCAAAGTATCATGCTGTAATGGTGCATCTAATAATTTTGCTTTAACATGATCATGCAGATTTTGTTCCTTTAACCAAGCATGCCTTCTAATAACAGAACCTGAAACAGCAGCCTTGCAGGAGGCCTCCAGTGAATCATAACCACATTGCAAAGTGTGCTTTCCCACTTGTCAGCTGCATGCAATAAATCCTGTAATCCTTTGTTTTCTGAACATTTAGTATTTGTCAAAATTTTCTGTTTAAGCTGTGACATTAAATATTGCTGATATTTAAGCATATGAAACTGACAATTTAAGGCCCTTATAGCCAGGGTAGCAGAAGTGTAGACTTTTCCCCCCATCTGTCTAGAGCCCCTGAATCCCTATCAGAGGGGACATGTTTTTTTGCAGTGGAAGCTTTAACCCCCTTGGGGCCTTGAGATATAGTTTCTGGGTCAGCAGTGGGGTTTTTTATACAGGAATTTATGAGAATCAGGAACCCTGTAATATCTGTCTGGCTTAGCAGATGCATGGGGGAGAGAGTCAGGGGACAGGCTGGACTCTGTGAATACATCGTCCACAATGTCTAGCACAGGTGGAATAGCTAGGGGTCTGTGCTGGGGAAGAAGCAGAAAATCTCTGGGCCTTTTCTTAGATTCAGAATAATCTTGGCTCTCCCAGTGGAAATGTACTCTCATGGTGTGTAAGGTTTCCCCAAAAGAATAATCCTCAGGAGGAGAGGCTGAAGGAATGGATTCTTCAGCATCAGAATCCTCATAGGGGAGCATGGAGTAATCTTGCTCAGAAGAGGAATCAGAAGAAATGGAAACCTGATCAGCAGAATCATACTCTGTCTCTTGCCTAGGCCTCTTATCAGGAGGGAGGTGGGTACCCCTGATCAAAGTAATTAGGTCTTCGGCCATTTTGAGCATTTGTTTCTTAGGTATAGTGGTCCGAGTAGGAGAATGCTGTACTTGTTTCTTTGTCTTTAATGATGCTTTAGTCTTTGAAGCTGAGGATGGCTTAATGTATAGCTGTGTAGGTCTGAAAACACCCTCAGAAGCCGATGCCTGCTCAGCGGCTCCGGACTCATCTGAGGGATTCATTTCCGAGGTTCCAATACCTTCAGTATCCAGAGGCCCAGTCGACTCCACGTGGGAGTCGGAAGCGGCCTGTGGCTCTGAGGTAGTGGGCGCCAGGGGCTGCGAAAGCGCCTCACTGAGAACTGGCGAACCGGCGACTGGCCTAGAAGAGGCTTCGTCGTCGGTTTTGGACCTCGGATGCCTAATCCTTTTCCTTGTCCTTGCGTTTTTTGTAAACTGCGGTCGTCTGCTGATCCGACGGCATTATATAGTTAAATCTTCGGCCAAAGTAATGGAAAGCAAAATCAAACAGACGCTTGATAGTGCGTTGGTTAAATCTAGCACAAAACCGACAACTAGCAATGTTGTGATCAGGGCCTAGGCAAGGAATACAGTAAGAGTGAAAATCCTTATGAGGTATTTGCTTTCCACAAGAAATACAATTGTTAACTTTTTCTGACATCGGTCTGGAGCAAGAAAAATGTTTCCCCAACGGGGTACTTAGCTTTAATGAAGACTTCGGATCTGAAATTCTTATTTGAAAATCTCAGGAGTTGGCCAACCGGCACTTGCGAACTGCTTATGCTTCGGGCACCGCGCAAGAAAGACCGAGGAAAATGGCATTGGCTGCTTCTTTTATACCCCTGGTGCACTGACATCAGGGAAGAGGCGACAGTAACTGACGCCGGACCTAGACTTTGGAATCGGGCCGACTACGGGTAGCCTGCCAGCAGGATAACCCAACAGTGAAACACAATGAACATCTGGGGGTGCATACTATTTGAAAGCTAGAAACAGATTTATTAAAACTGTGGGTTTTGCCAATTGTAACACCAATGGTCTCATTTATTTAGCCTTGTGTGGTAAATGTGAGGCATTTTACATAGGCAAAACTGAAAGAAAACTAAAATCTAGAATGTATCAACACAGATATGATATAAGGAAGATGAATTTGAATAATGCTTTGTACAAACACACATTAAATTGTATAAGAATACAGTTTTATTTTTTGTGATTGAAACACTGCCCATTGACCCCTGGGAGACACATTTAGAATATAGAGAACTATAATGGCAGTTAGTGCTGGAAACAAATAAACACCCTGGTGTAAATTATATGGTTTCACTGAAGTTTGTCCTAAAACTGAGGGGAGCAAAACTTTGAAAATGAAGTTTAGTTCAACTATATCAAATATATTGTTTATCCAGTAGATGGTGCTGTTTATTAAGAATGAATATTATGAATAGTTTCAAGTTCATGAATATATTTTTATTACACCAGTTTTAAATGATTTTAAATGTTACCATATTGCTTATATTGTTTGTTTACATTATTTTTTGTGTACTTAAAGTTTTACATCCTTATTTTATCGTATCATTGTATTTATAGTGGTTTCAAGAGTTTTAAATAGGGTATAATATGTACAGTTTTTTATGCACCTAATTTTGTTATTGTGTCTTTAAATGTGGAAAATTTTGTTAATTGATCAATTAAGGGCTGTATATAAATGGTGGTTAGAAGTTGGTATGGTCATCTGATGAGGCTGTACTGAGAAAAAGCGGTGATAGAGTTAAGGTGTTCGTTTTGTTCGTGTGCTCAATAAAGTTGGTGTTCCTACCTGGTGAACCTTCCAGTGCCTTATTCTTTGGTTATTAGTTTCTATTTAGGCATTATTTCTACTTTATTCGTTTAGAGGTCATAAATTCCCCTGTTATGGCTGGAAGAAGACCCTTAAGTAGCAGTTTAGATTTGCAGTCCAAAAGAGACCCTAGCCCAGAAGGCTGAGCATAAAGAACAATCTCTATCTAGGGGGATACTCCCAAGGAACAGATGCATTTAGTGTGTGGATGCCGAGTGGGAATCTCATCACCACAAGCAGTACATCTCATAAAACCTGAGATGTTGGTTGACATGGGTGAAGAGAGAAAAGCCACACAGCTGAATAAAGTTTCCTCAACCATCAAAGCGCAAAGACCAAACTCTAAGATACAAGCAATATTAGCAGAAAACTACTGACCTAGAATCGGACACAAAAATCTACACTATAACGAAAGAATGTTTTTTTGTTGTTAATAGTGGGAGGTAAAGGTGGGAAAAGGAGAAAATAAACAACTCCTAAAGAAAGGAAAATGGCTAAACTAAGCTTGTAAATAGAAGAGAAGATAAAACTATGCAGATAAAATGCCTAGAGGCAAAATCCCAGAAAAAAATGTTCACTTATCTGAAAAGGCTGAAAAAGCAAGTAATCAGCTAAGGACATTATCTGAGGAGCGAAAGTGGCAAATGAGACCTGGGGTACTGTAATGATGAAAGGGGTTTTCAGGTAGGGCATGAGCCTCAGCCTTGGATCCAAATGTATGAAAGTTGCTGATGTCAGATCCGTATGGATCAGATGCCACACAAGCTGAGGCGGACAGAAGAGACACGGGATTATCAAATTTCTGCATGCTCTGTCTTCTAACTACACAATTTTAACATTTCTGAAAAAGTCTTGTAATATAGCCAGTCTTTCCTTTATTTCAAACCTCCGATATGCAGTTTGATCAGTGCATTCAACAGTTACTTAAAAAGATTTTTCTATTCTTTCCAGACTTTGGACAGTTGACCATATATATTTATCTAGTCTTTCATTCATTTTAAACACCTCTGCATGCATTTGATTTATTTTTCCTCTAAAAGAATTGGATACCATTTATTGCATCAAAGCTGAAACCCAAACTGTTATTTGCTGAACAGCTGCAAAACTCTTTGCTGCCAGAGTTTTTCTTCTTCGCCTTTTTTAGTTGATTTTTTTCTCTTACTTTCTCCAGATTTCTTCTTTGCTGACATCCAGGCGGTCTGGAGATTAACCAGTGACTGCATTTCACCCACATTGCCAGCTTTTACTGGCCTTTCTACAGCTACTTTGTTTTCCCACTGGGAGAGCACGAATCAATCTGCTCTTCAGAGTGCAGCCATCTTGGAGGCTAGGTAAAGAAAGTGATGCCCACACCCACCACCAACACCTGAAATTGCTGGGTGCCATTAACTCAAGAGCAAGAGTGCACACAATCTCTCATGTTCACGATATTTTTTTCTATCAAACTTTAAAGGAGGACTCCTGTGGAGACGAGCACTAAAGACATACCTTTTGTTTGATCAGAGGCTTCTGCAATGGCACCAATTTGCCTAAAAGCAGTGCTACTACACGAAGATGGTATTGGTCAAATGAAGTCAAAAATACAAAAAAAAAAAAAAATGCCTGCCAGTCCAAAATGCTAATGATACATACTCATAGCTTCAGTCATTAGTTGATTTAAAGGTGAATAAATATCTGTATTCCAAAGAACAGAAATGCTAGATTACCTACATGTAACTACCTCACAGCAAGAGGTTCCCCCGTTCGATTCTCGGCTGGAGTGCGGCGAGTGCCTTCTGTGTGGAGTCTGCATGCCCTCCCCGTGGTTGGGTGGGCGTTCGAAAGACATGCGTAAATGGGCGCACCTTCGCTGAAGGTTGAACGTCGAGCTGGCACCTCGGCGTTCGTCAAAATCTACTGCCAAACATTAGCAGACTGGAGTTCCGCTGTGGCGACCCCTAACCGGGAAAAGCCGAAAGACAACAACAACAGGATGGAGGGAAATGTTTGTGGAAGAACTGAAAGTATGCAGCAAACAGCCACAAAGATTCTGATTCCTATCCCTGAGATACACACTTCTAGGAAGGATATGAAGTAACATCATTAGAGGTATGGCTATCTGAAGGGGGGTGTGGACTAGCTCTGGAGTCTGTGTTTCTAAACTGTCACCATCTTGGGCAAAGAAAACCGCATCTAGCTGTAAAGTGAAAAATGCACACTCCTAATACCATTCTGATTGCTGCTGGGTAGAGTCATAGAGTAGCAGCTGCTACATGTGAGAGTTAGGGTGCATGATCAATGTACACTCCTAATACCATTCTGATTGCTGCTGGGTAGATTCGGAGAGTAACAGCTGCTATATGTGAGAGGTAGGGTGCATGTTCCAGCGCAGGAAGTATAGGGGACAGACTGTCCATATATAAGAAACATGTACGCAAAGCTCCATGCTCTGAAGCTCACGAAAACAAAGTGACAAATCGGTACAGTAACTTCTTGTAAATGGAATGATGCAATTAAAATAAGTATCAAAGAAATTAAGACAGACTGCACATTCACACTAATCACCTTCTCATGTACCCAGAATATTGTGCCAGCCAGAAAACTAAAAATGTGTGCAAATCTCTATCATTAAAGTATACAACTAATTAAGATGCTGATCTAGTGCACGTCAGTGGAAATGAATAAAAACATACTAAGCCACTCTACAAGGTACCCAACAGAGAATGGCAAGTGAGACTGTGATTAAAAAACTGAAGAGTCACAGCAACCTTTAAATAAATTTCGGTTTTAGAGAATTACACTCCATAAAACACCATGCCATTTTTATCCATGGGCCTTTCCTAAGTGGCAGATTTGTTTATAAGTTGCCATAGGCTCGCCAGTCTTTCTCACACCACTCAGAATGCAAAATGTGTGAATTAAAGAGAAGTGCTCTTACCCATTTTCATCAGCATCTGATGCCCTTTGTTCTCTTCTCCTAGTCTCAGATCGGGAATGGCAGTGGCACCTCCTGTACCTAAGCCACTGGTTGAACTGAAAAACAAACGCATATCAAGTACAAACAGAAAAAGGATAATCACACGACAGATGATGGTATACAGATTTGTTTATATTTAAAAAATAAATAAATAAAAAAAAGGGGGCCAGTCAGCCTTCTTGCATAGGAACCCAACTCAAACTGCAGTTTTCTGCAACTCCAAAAACTGACTTTTTTTTTTCAGGTCACCACTGCATTATATGGTAGGGTAAGGAACATGTTCTGCCTGAAGAATCTTAACACCTATCACTGCTAAAAAAAATGGGGGGGGGGTGAACAACAACTGCTTAGACAGACTCCACAATCCTGCTATTTTTAGGGTTCTCCACAAAAGTGAAAACAGAAACTGTACTATTACATAAAAAGAGGGGAAGGATAAGAGGTAGCATTAAAATGTTACTTAACCAAGAAGAAAACTTTTTTTTTTTTTTTATACACAAGCCTCAAAACATGGTAGCCACCACTTGGTTAAACAGGTCCTTTCTTCTCTAAAACAAAGGTTTTTGTGGTTTCCTTCCTCCTCCAGAAAGGATGAATCACGTTTATGATGTAAATGTATGAAAGCTTTGCTCTCAAATCCCTCATTTACTGGGAGGGTGGCCTAATGGTTAAGGTGTTTGCCTTACAAACACAAGGTGCAGGGTTTGAGTCTCACAAGGGATAATTGGCTGGGCTTAAAATGGCTCACAAGAGCAGTTAGCTTAGTACTAATCTAATCTATGAATCTATGCTTCATTACCATTAAGGTTACCCCAAATGGCACATACGTATAATGCACAAGCTTCCTATTTAGTCACAGGGAAGGTTCACATTCAAGAACTACAAATCGAAAACGATAAACTAATCAAAAACAAAATTATACAGACCAGTTCTTCAATATTGAAATAAAAAATAATATTTTCATAATGTAAGCAACATATTTCTGAACTAGGCACCAAGATTTTGGTGTGTGTTAACAATATCCAGGTAAATACCATATATACGTACAACTGCAAAGCAACTAAATCAACCATTTAGCAAGGCAAAATATTAAAGCTCAGCATTAATTAGACTTCCTATCAGGCAGCTTGGGCTACTGTACAGATCTGATGGCATCATACAGGAGACAACAGCATTGTACATTCACTATGAATGCCTTTAATAAAGTGATACGATTTCTACTGGCAGAAAACCATCCTCTGGCAAAGTAGAAAGAGGGAGCTGTACAAAAAAAAAAAAAAAAGTCAAAACAGTAGCCAGAAGGGTAATAATTTGTTTCAGTGATGGGAATACATTAGCACAAAATGGATGCCAGAATACAAAGTCTGCATTACTTCAGTATCTTATACTTGGGAGATAAAGGTTAAACTTTGCCCACAAAGATTTCTTAAAATGTTTATTAGGTGGGATTAATCTTCTAAGGAACCAAAAGTACAGTTTTGTACCTACCATAAATGTAGATGTTAGAGTGTTCACCCTGCTGCAGTTATCACACTTGGGTTATCCTGCCGTCAGGCGGTCCCCGCAGTCGGCCCGAATTCCAAAGTCTTGGTCCGGCATCTGGTGCTTTTGATAATAAGTGCTGTCACTTCTTCCCTGACATCAGTGGGGCAGGGGTATTTAAGATGTATCCGATGCCATTTTCTTCAGTTTTTCTTGCCCCAGATGTCAGGTGCCCCCAATAGGTAGGCAAAATATATATATATATGGTTATATAAAAATCAAACAAAACCCTTAGGCACAAGTAAATACACCACAGAGGTAGTATAGGAAGAAGTGGTAGAGATAAGTTCAGTTAGTTCAGATGGGATGGAGGGAGGGTAACCTGGACTGCAGCAGGGTGAACACTCAAACATCTACATTTATGGTAGGTACAAAACTGTACTATGTTCATCGTGTTATCCTGCTGCAGTCATCACACTTGGGTTGAATCCCAAAGCTAAGGATGGGAGGTGGAATCAAACAGGGTTAGAAGAAGCTAGTAGGCCCTGCAAAACTGCAGTGGCAAAACCAGCTCTAGTCTTAGAGTATTGAGGTAAATGATGGTGTTTGGTGAAGGTGTGCACTGAACTCCAAGTAGCAGCTTCCAGAATGTCCTTGGTTGGCACTCCCCTGAGAAAGGCTGCTGATGCAGCTGTAGCCCTGGTGGAGTGGGACCTAATGTTAGCAGGTACTGGTTTCCCCTGATGTGTGTAGCAGAAACGTATGCAATGTCCTATCTATTTTGAAATGGTCTGTTTTAAGATAGCTTTTCCTTGTGATCCTGTAGCATAGGTTACAAAAGCTGGTCAGTTTTTCTGAAAGCCTTAGTTTTATCCAAGTAGTAATGTAATTGCCTGTGAATGTCCAAAGAGTGCAGGAGTCTTTCTCCTTTGTTCTGGGAATTTGGGAAGAAGGTAGGCAAGTGAATGGTTTGGTTTAGGGCCACACTGGATACGACCTTTGGCATAAAGGAAGGATTAGTTCGTAGAGAGACTCTGTCTTGATGAAAGGTTCCACTGCCATTAGTGCCTGTAGCTCTGAGACTCTTCTAGCTGAGGTTATTGCTAGTAGTAGGGCAGTTTTCCATGAAAAATTTTAAATCAGCTGAAAAAGCTGGTTCAAAGGGTGGCAGTGTAAGCTTTTCCAGAACAAAGTTGAGATCCCAAGTAGGTGTTGGAGCACTCCTTGGTGGTCTTAAGTTTTTAGCCCCTCTGAGGAACGGTCTTAGGAGTGGATGTGAAAATAAAGGAGGATCTGTGCTGAAATTGCCGAGGCGTGGATCTTAATAGATGAAAATGAAAGTCCTTTGTGTAACATCTCAGTCAAATATTGTAGAATCTGAGGGATGTTTGGATCAAGGGGGTTTAGGCCTTTAGCCTGGTTCCAGGTGCAAAATCTTTTCCATTTGTCTGAATAGGTTTTCCTGGTGCTGGGCCTTCTGGCCTCCAGAATGACATCCATAACAGCTTTGGATAAAGGTGTTGGTTGGTTGTTTAGATAATTTGCCATGCAGCCAGGTTTAAAGTCTTGAGCTGGCTGTGTAGAATCTGATGGTCTCGCTGGGTGAGCAGGTGAGGAATCTGTGGCAAAATCCATGGTGGGTCGTTGGCCATATTCCTTAAAATTGGATACCAATGTTGGCGTGGCCAGTCTGGTGCAACAAGTATCATTTGTGGCTTCTCTAATCTGACTTTCAGCAGTACCTTTGCTAGAAGAGGCAGTGGAGGGAAGGCATAAACGGTTAATGTTTTCCAACTGAATGAGAGGGCGTCCACTTTCCAAGCTAGTGGATGGAAGGTCCTTGTGCAAAATTTTTGAAGTTGGTGGTTGTGGGGGGCTTGCAAACAGATCTATGTCTGAGCGTCCCCATCTTTGAACTATCATTGTAAATACTTGTGGATCGAGTTTCCATTCGTGTGGATCCATGATGTTTCTGCTTAGGTCGTCTGGCAATGTGTTTTTCTTTCCTGGCAGGAATTGTGCTTGTAATTGAACCTTTTAAGGGAGTGCAGTGTTCCACAAGGTCATTGCTTGCCTGCATAGAGGGTAGGAATGTGTGTCCCCTTGCTTGTTTATGTACCACATAACTGTGGTATTGTCCATCTTTATTAGTAGTTGTCCTAGGTGTAGAAGGTCCTTGAAAGCTGTTAGGGCATTCTGCACTGCTAGCATTTCTTTTTGATTGATATGCAGGTGTCTGTGATCTGTAGTCCATTTGCCCTGAATGCACTTGCCCTGCCATGTGTGCTCCCCAGGCATAGTCCGATGCATCTGTTGTCATAGTTTGACTGGCTGTGGGTAAGGTGAACGGCTGACCCTTGTTGAGGTGACACGCCTGTGCCCACCATAGACATTCCTGTTGAAGGCAGGGAATGAGTGGTATCATTGTCTCCAAGCTGTGGCTGTGCTGAGTCCATGCACTTTTCAGGTACCACTGTAATTTCCTCATATGCAGTTTTGCAAATGGTATTAGAAGAATGCAAGATGCCATGAATACCAAGGCCTGCAGAATTTTTCTTGCAGGGAGTTGGGTCTTTGTTGCCATTATTTTGAAATATTGAAACAGCTGTCGTTGCTTGTCTGGCATGAGGAAAGCCATCTGGGCCGTTGTATTCAAGCTGGCACCCAGGAATATTATGTTTTGTGAGGGTACTAGTTTTGATTTCTTTTCTTTTACTGTGTACCCTAGGCAACTTAGAAGGTGTTTGACAAATGCCAGATGCTTTAAAAAATGTCCTTGCTTTCTGCTTGAATAAGGCAGTCGTCCAGGTATGGGTATATCTAAATTCCTCTTTGTCTGCAGTATGCAATTACTGGTACCAGGCATTTTGTGAAGACCCTGGGTGCACTAGATAAGCCAAAGGGCAGTGCAGAGAATTAGTAATGCGTTGAACCTGCAATGAAGCAGAGGTATCTTCTGCACTTTTGTCTGATAGAGACATGCAGGTATGCCTCCTTTAGGTCCAAAGTGACTAGCCAAGCATTCTTGCCCAGCATGGGAAGAAGCTGCTGTAGTGTTAGCATCTTGAATTTTGTTACTTGCAGATAGAATTTCAGAATTGAAAGATCCAGAATGGGTCTCCATGCGTTGTCCTTTCTTGGGACTAGGAAGAGACTTGAGTAAAAACCTTGTCCTTGCTCCTGTGCAGGTACCTATTGAATGGCTTTCATGTTCATGAGAGCTGTAATTTGTTTTTGTGCCTCTGCCCATTGATGTGGTGGCAGGTTTGGCATTCCTTTGATCCTTGGTAAGATATGAAAGTGGAATCTGTATCCTTGGGAGACAATGTTTAGAACCCATTTGTCTTTTGTGATGATGTGCCAGTTGTCTGCAAAAAAATGCTAGTTTTCCACCAAAGGGAGTTGCCAGGAGAGATTTGCTTGGTAGTTTGAGGATAGAGTCATTGTGTTTGTCTTCTGCTAGCCTGGGGCCTGTCTTCTCCTCCTTTCTGGGTAGCAGAACCCCATTGGCGAGGTTTGTAAGGGCCCTGTGACTGGCCTCTGCCCCTTGGGCGTCTGTATTTGCCCCTCTGTGATCTGTCTGAAGCTGGAAAGGACCAGTTTTTTGCTGGCCAATTTCTGCTGAAACGAGGGGGTTGTACCTGCAAATAATCCTTGACCGTTTGCATAGACTTTGCCTTATCCTCCATTTTCTTTAAAACCTCTTCTGCTTTGACACCAAATAATACATCCTGCTGTAAAGGTGCATCCAATAATTTTGCTTTAACATGGCCAGGGAGGGTTTGTTCTTGTAACCAAGCATGTCTACGTATTACAGAGTCAGTAACAGCTGCTCTACAGGAAGCTTCCAATGAATCAAATCCGCATTGCAAGGTAGGTTTGCCCACCTGTTCAGCTGCATGCAAAAGATCCTGCATTTCCTTGAATTTAGGCTGTTCTGAAAGTGTGCTCATTTTTTGTTTTAACTGAGACATCAGAAATTGTTGATATTTCAGCATGTGAAACTGGCAATTTAATGCTCTCATAGCCAGAGTTGCTGAGGTGTAAATTTTCTTTCCCCTTCTATCCAAGGCTCTGGAATCCCTTTCAGAAGGCACAGGATTTTTAGCCATATAAGCTTTTGCTCCCTTAGGACCCTGGGAAATTGTTTCTGGGTCAGCTACAAGGCTTTTATAAAGGAATTTGAGAGAGTCAGGTACTCTGTAGTACCTGTCTGGTTTGGCTGGAGCAGGAGGTAGAGAGTCTGGATTTAAACTAGACTCCAAGTAAACATCATCAACAATATCTAAAACAGGAGGGATAGAAAGAGGTCTGTGCTGGGGTAGTAAAAGGAACTCTCTGAGCCTTTTCTTAGAATCTGAGTAATCCTGGCCTTTCCAGTGGAAATGTTCCCTCATGGTATGCAAAGTTTCCCCAAAGGAGTAGTCTTCAGGGGGAGAAGCCGAGGGAATGGAATCTTCAGTTTCAGAATCCTCATAAGGTGGAAAAGTGTAATCCTGTTCCTCAGAAGAATCTGAGGAGAGAGAAACCTTGTCAGAGGATGCATAATCCTCCTCTTGTCTTGGTCTTTTATCAGGAGGGGGATGGGAACCCCTGATAAGGGTAATTAAATCTTCAGCCATCTTAAGCATCTGTTTCTTAGGCATGGGGCCTTGAACTGTAGCCTGAGGTACAGTTTTCTTTGGTTTTAAAGGAGTTTTAAGTTTAGCATAAGATTTAATGGTGAGTGTAGTCAGTCTAAATACACCTACTGCAACTGAAGGTGTTCTGCTCCGGTGTCAGTAGAAGGCTGCGTAGGCCTAGTGGACTCCGCTTGGGAATCCACAGCTGTCTGGGGTTCCAGTTCTGCGGTCGTCAGGGGCTGCGTAGACGCCTCACTGAAAACCGGAGAACCGGCGACAGGCCCAACTGAGGCCTCGGTGTCTGGCTTATTCCTAGGCTGCCTGTCCTTATCCTTGCGTTTTTTATGAGTGGAGGTCGTCGGCTGCTCCGACGGCATGATATAATTAAATTTCCTACCAAAGTAATGCCGTGCTAAGTCAAAACGGCATTTGATGGTTCGTTTATTAAACCTAGCGCAAAACCGACAAGCTGTGACGTCATGGTCTGGGCCTAGGCAAGGAATAAATAGGAATGGAAGTCCTTATGAGGTATTTGCTTCCCACAAGAAATGCAATTGTTAACTTTTTCTGACATCAGACTGAGGCAAGAAAATGTTCCCCAATGGGGTACTTAGCTTTAATGAAGACTTCGGACTGAAATTCAAATCGAAAATCTCAGGTGTTGGCCAACCGGCACTTGCGAACTGTTTCTGCTTCGGGCACTGCGCGGCAAGAAAGACGGAAGAAAATGGCGTCGGATGCCTCTTAATTACCCCTGCCACACTGACGTCTGGGAAGAAGCGACAGCAACCGACGCCGGACCAAGACTTTGGAATTTGGGCTGACTGCGGGACCTCCTGACGGCAGGATAACCCAAGTGTGATGACTGCAGCAGGGTAACACGATGAACATCAACAACATTACAGGAAAGCATTACTTCTGCTCAGCAGACGCTGCTGATCAATACAACATAAAAGCAGCCTGCATGCTGCAGCATACATCCAGAGGAAAAGCCAAGATAGTAAGCAGAGCCACTGGTGACTGCTGTGGCATGCAATAAAGTACAACAAAATCCAGACCGCTGGAAATAACCAATATAAAAAAGTGTTTGTGGGTGCATATCTGTGCCTGTACCTGTGTATACACATACATGGTTAACCTGCACTCTGTCAAATGCACAGGTTGTTGACAGCTATTGCTGTTGCCGGAAGTAGACAAATGCAGCCATAGTAGACTGTAGTGCAGGAGTTAAAATTTCTATCAGCTGCTCACAGTTCAGCATCAGAGGGGTGCACTCGACTGCTAATGCTTTGGAGTTGTAGGGGCATGCTGATTTGAAAGTGCTATTTCGTCACAGTTAACCATTTACTAATCTGACATCAGTGACTATCTGTGTGTGTGTGTGTGTGTGTGTGTGTGTGTGTGTGTGTGTGTGTGTGTGTTTGACAGAGAGAGAGAGAGTGTGTGTGTGTGTATATATATATACACGGAGGAGAAATGACAATGTGTGCATGAAAAAAAAAGTAAACTTTTCATATGTTGTCAATTTATGACTTCTTCACAGCTACAGGAAGTATGCCTTATCTAAAAGGGTACATTCTAATAACGGAGTTAAGAAAAGGCAGAAACTACAGTTAGTATTTTATGAACATAAGATAACTATACCCGTTTTCCAAATAACTTTATAATTTCAAAGCTTAACTACTATAAAAACTCTAGTTGAAGTTCACAATTAAAGAAAACATTTTCCTTTTACTCAAACAGGCCAACACATAAAATGAAACATACTGCAGTCTTGTAAGAACAAAAGCCATGGTTAAAACATGTTTTAAAGCATCTGAACTGTCAAGGCAGAATACCACCACAGACTGGTATACAGAATTTTTGTAAGCAGCAGACCGATTACAGCTGTACAAAGACAAGTAATTTTTGCAACTTTTTCCTAGATAGGTTGCCCAAAAATATTACTAAGTAGAAAATACACGAGTCCCGAGCACTCCACAGTGTACAGCCAAATTACATACACACGCGTAGCTTGAGTAAAATGTTAAAAGTAGTTTATTTTAAGTGTGCAATCATAAAATCCACTTTTCGTCGAGAAACTAACTCAACTTCTTCGGAAAAGTTAAAAAGTAACCATTTTCAAATACGGCTGCCTTAAATAAATTTAAAAACAAGTCACATGAGTATTGGATTTGACTGATCAGTACTTAAAGTGGTATATATACAAACATATGTTGTTGTACTGGTATTGTAACATTGTTTATACATGAACACTTAAATATTAATATGTATATTCATCACTCGCAACAACCATTATAAGATATAAAATGCAAATATATATATATGTATGTTATCCTAAAAGTTTTGTCCTTGATGTTTGATGACATTTATCCTACCCGACTAGAATTAAACCTGTTCTACTATTGTAACTCACCGGACTTCTACTTAAATAGTCAGTGAGTGAGTAGGTAGTCGGTGAAAAGCGTGAATGGGCAATAAAAAATTAATAATAAGAACTAAATAATAATACGTATAAGGACTGAAAAATGAAAAAATATATATAAAAAGTAATAATTGTAGTGAAGAATATGTACAATATGTACCTATTCAAAATAAACATAAATGACAGTAAAAACAAGAAGGTAATGGTAATAACTGTACAATGGAATACCTAACAGCCCTGTCAACCTCAATGTATTTAACACCTATTCAGGTGTATATTGTGACATTTGTCAATTCCAGAAATATGTATCATAAAAAGTCAATTCAATCTTAAAAATAATGTGTATGTAGACACAACCACACATTGGTGTATCTTTGCTATAAAATAGTAGAATAGTAAGCAGTAGTCAATGGTGTGATGAATAGTACCATACGTAGTCCAGTCCACATAATGCCCACCAAAATGGACACCTTAGAATTTAAGACAGCCGTATTTGAAAATGGTTACTTTTTAACTTTTCCGAAGAAGTTGAGTTAGTTTCTCGACGAAAAGTGGATTTTATAATTGCACACTTAAAATAAACAACTTTACTTTTAATGTTTTACTCATGCTACGCATGTGTATGTAATTTGGCTGTACACTGTGAAGTGCCCGGGACTCGTGTATTTTCTACTTGGAGGTTTTTATTTCTGTTTACCAGTTGGTCTTCAAAAATATTACTAGACATTTTGAAAAGTTCTCTACTGCACACTACCAACAGGACTACAAGCCCACTAGAATGTACCAAGCTACCAATTTACAACACACTATTGTTTCCTTTAGGGGAAAGTACATGGCTCCTGTTCAAGGCGGAGAATGAAGTTAATGCCAAAAATGTTATCTACATTGAGTGGCATAATATCATAAGTCTAAATCACATATTTCAACAGAAAAAGGGAACATTCTGCAAGGGGAAAGATGCCACCACTGAGCATAAAAGACGACGTGTCATTTTGAAGCAGAAGGCATCTTTGTATAGTACTATATGGCTGCTTATCTTCTGCTATTCAGTTCACACACATATACACACACTTTTTAGTTGACAAACTCAGTATATGTTAATTCATATCATTAGTGTGTTATTAAATCAGATCTACAAACACTTAATTTTGATAAAATTATATATATTTTTCATTTAAATAGCATATAAAAATACTAGAGGAGACAGACATGCACATATTTGAGACTGTGGCTTCTCCCTGCCTTTAGTGCTACAAGCTCATGGAATGCGCTGTATTAACTTTCCCAAGAATCTTGTCCTGAAAATAAGACTAAATCTAAAAGTAAATAAAGATTAAATCTACAGGTACAAGCAGTATCAAATTAATGTGAGAATGGCCATTAGAAACAGACAGACTGCAACATCTGCAAAACATTCGGTTTAAAATGACAACTGTCAGAAATAAATGCATAGTGCTGCTATGAATTCAGGGCTAAAGCGTGCGTGCTTGTGTATGTATTTTGCTATACAGGTTAACATTGTATTATTGCCGAGTGTTTTTCTGGCCCACACTGACATTCTCCATTTAAAATTCAAGGTGCAGCTGCTCCTTTGTCTTTGATGCTAAAAACGAGCAACTTGCATCATTCCTTTAAAATTTCAAGAGAATATGCTGAACTGTTTTGAATATGGAGTCATGTTAGAGAGAGCAAAAAAAGTCAAAATTCAACAGCAGTCTGTACAATCTTAAAAATGGTCAATAATAAAGAGATTAAATAAAAAAAAGATGCTCCAATAATGGCAGTTATATTTTTGGTACTGTGGATTTAAGGGCTTCATTGTGGCCCAACAGCACATCAAAATTTTAAGTACTACACTGCACATTCTGAAAAATAATGTCATACTACCAATGTGATACCAACACTGCACAAAAAGCAACACATGCATGGAAGTCAAATAAGTTCTGACAAATGCAGTTACTTTGAAGTGCTGAAGCAATGTGTTATGATCAATACAAACAGATGTATTATTCAGTTTAGTGACATTAAAAAAAAATTTGGTACTTGTGTATTATCGCAACCAGATATTCGCGGTTGTGAAAAGCATATATCGATCTTGAAATACTGTCATTAATGTTGCAGAAATGTGGAGTAACTTGTGTCCATATACTACAACACTATTATCTGTAGTGATGCCAATAAAACTGAAAAAAAAACAGTGCTCATCTTTCTTTCTGCACTTCACTGGCAGCATTCATCTTCTTTCAAATCCGCCTGCTGCGTGTTTCTTTCTCGGGGCAGCATATGTTGTGAAACAAACGTGATATGCAATTATTTCAACCTGCATGCTTTATTGTACTGTACTGGAAATGGGTGTTGAGACAAGCCGAGCAAGTATACAATGTAAAGTTATGTGTATTGCTAAAACCGTTGGTCTGCAATCACGAGCACTTTTCAGGTACTATGAAATGGTAACACATGGCTCTGCTGACTGCCTGCAATGCTCGTTGTTTTCAATTACTGACTGCAATGCGCGGTGATTTAGGGCAAAAACATTTTATGATGGACAAGAGAAGTAAAATCCGTGGAGTGTGGGAAACTTCCCTTTTCACAGATAACATTGTACGCTTTTACAGACAAGACACGGCAGAAGAATAACTGCCTAAATGCACCATGACCACTGAAAAAGTATGCTAACCTCAAATATATACTGAGTTGTGGAAAGTCTCAACACAAAGGTAAGGAAACCCTAACAGACCTGAAAGTCACAGTCCAACAAGTACGAGTCGTGATCTCTTGGTATATGTAATTCTGGTGAACGATGACTTGTCTGTCCTAACAGTAAGGGCGTTCTTGAAGTACCACCTATTTTCATTTCACTTCACAGACAGTTAAGGTCGGAAATACGCGGTAAACAGGAATTTTGCTGTTACTCCAGGTCTTGCTGCCTAGACAGTATGAAACAATAGTACTTACACTTTAAAAACTCTTCTCAGTATTACATACACTTGCTGTACGAGAACAGTCACACTAACGCCTCCGTAAAAATCTGGTTGCGATAATACGCAAGTACCAAAAATTCAGTGCAGATTTCAGACCAGTGGACTATATAAATAAGTAGATCATATTCCACCATTTGCTGTACTGGTGTTTTAACATTCTTGTAGATTAGTTCTTTGTGATAGCACCAAGCCTAATGGGCAAAATCTCAAAAGAGGATGCCTGAAGCACCAGAAACCAGGAGGCAAACTACTCAACTCTCTCTACCACTGCAGGCACTTCAAATAGACCAAAAATATACTCAGGTGGTTAGCAGGTCTGAAAAACCAAGAAAAGAATATACAGGAGCTTCCAGTCTTCAATTAAGAAGTTCTACTTCAGTCAACTGTTGGCAACAGCTAAATGAATTGTCATGACCATTTTTGACTTGCAACTTCTGGTAACAGCATACAACATTATGAAAGTGTTCTAACCCCAGAATCACACACTCCTCCTCATTATCTAAGCTAAATAGCGAAAAAACATAAATACTGGGCTGCATGCACAGTGTAGAGAGAGATAAATCCCCAAACCTAACCTGGTTAAACTACCAACCTAGGTTCTGAAGAACCAGATGGGGAGGGTGAAAGTGAGTAGCTGACATACCCTTAACCATCCTGGGTGAAGTACAGGTGGGAAAAGTTACCCTTGGTCCACAGCAAGAGTGCCACTTGGTGAATGTTGGGTGTCATACGTGTTCCTCCAGATGTGCCAATAAGGACTACTGTCACAGGCTTGGGTAGTGAAGCCCCAAGCCCTCTGTGCACCAGCTCCCTGCATCCAGATACACCCCAACCTTCTGCATCACTCAGCAGCATCATAAGCTAATCCACAGCATTATCCAACTCTGGATGGGCACTCCTACGCTCCCCTGCCTCTGTCATCAAACATCCCAGCCACTAACTGAACTAGGGTCACCTGGGCTCTGGTCAGTGATTTATTCCTCTACTTCACCACTGTAGGCTTAGAAAGAGTGTGGTGGTGGGGGGCTACAAATCTAAGCCAGAGAGAAAGTAAAGAAAAGAGGGCTCCCCAAACCTTTGTCAGGGCAGTGATGGCATAAGGACAGGATAGCCCACCACATCCCAAGATGCCCAAACTCAGGATGAGGAGTGGTTACTAGGAAGGAAAAATGTAAAGCCAACAGTAATCTACTTGAACATTTTACTGCAAGTTCTTACAAAACTGTAGTATGCTTTTTTTTTCAATCACAGTTGCAAGTTCTGACTAAAGGGATGATTCTCACAGCTCATGATCACAGGAAGGTGGCCTAAACTGAAGAGCAATGCTGCAACACACCCTGCAGAATGGTCACGGCGCATGAATCCCTAGCCCTTGAGGAGATACCCAGTTTGCAAAGTTTGGAAATTAAGTGACTGGTGACTACATAGTGTATTCTAAGACAGACTTGTCAGCCTCACTTTTGAATGCCTCAGTGGTAGCTCCAGCAGTTCCCTCTAATTTTACACCTTTTCAGATGTAAAAGAGCCTGATATAATGAAACAATGCACTAACCCTTTGGAAATTTTCTATATGGACATTTCCCTGCTACAAAGGACACAAGCAACTGATTGGTGCTTCCGGTAGTCTTTGGTTCTTTATACATCAGCACCTGATATGCACAGTTGATGGCTATCAACAAGGCTTCTTTTTTGGGTCAAAATTTTGAGGGGAATTGTTGCTGTTGCCTGAGAGGGTGACCGTGTCAGTTTTCTAGTACATAACAGGTGTACAAGGACAGCAAACCTTGCCCTGAGAGGTCTCATCTGAAATTCTTCCTTTAGGAAGTGTTTAATCAATAGCTTACATGCCAGTGGCAGAACCAATGAAAAAAAACCTGAAATGGTCAAAATGTGCCCCTTATGCACAGACAAGCCATAAATGAAACAGTTCACTTTAATATATGTAGGACCAGGGATACTGGTGTGGTTGATGGTTGTACTGATTTGTTTTATGTTTTGTTTTTTTTTAAGATAGCAGCGGGAAAACTAGTTCCACTTGGATAAAGTCAATTTCCTAGTAGTAGACTTTCTTGCATCAAGTATGCTAAGCAAATTCTCAAACTGGTGAGTGAAGGAGTGGAACTGAATCATCCACAGTGTGAGCTGCAAAATCTCAAAGCTGGGATGCATGAAGGCTCCCTTGTTCTAAGAAAGGAGGTTTAGCTGCAGGGACAGAGCAATGGTTCCAAACGGATACTTCCATGGGGGGGGGGTGCCTGGGCTAAAGGGTTATCTCAACAGCAACATTGGTTCCATTCTCTAGTATTTTCTAGATCACCATGGGGAGTGGGGGGTGTAGGGAGCATGTAAAAGAAGAGACAGGTCATTTTGAAACTGAAAGTATCTACTACCCAGGGATCTATGTATAGTACACTTTTGCAGACATATCTATGCTGTTACTTGCAGCTGCAAACAGGTCTATAAAACATCTCACTTGTGCACTAGGTCAAGGAAAACATAATTGCATAACCAGGATCGCGGAATACCTCAAGGGGCCTTAAGGCTTTTTCACCTGGCAAATAGGACTATGTCTATAACATGGTGGTGGTCCTTATGGGCATGAAGGACTACAAGCAAAAATCCCTGTGGAATTTTTCTAAAATTCCCTCTTGGAAGAACAGTTGCCTTATAGCAGTCACCCACCTTCTTCCTCCAGCCTCTCAACAAATTTAAATCCCTTATTCTTACTAGGTGATTTTTACCTACACTACCTAGGTCCCGAGAAATTACACTGCTGAATTCCTAGCCATTATCAACCTCATACAGTTAGTCAACTGAACTACTCATTCAAATCTCTGAACAAGCAACCACTTCCTCCTGGATCTACTTATCACCAACAACCCTCCCCCTCAATTATCTCCTCCAATACATCTGTTCTTCCACCTTCATTCAGCCACCACTCCCCAATAACCTCGTAAATTATCAACTAGTCACTAAAACTGCCCTGCAAGCTATTTACCTTTAGACCCAGATCCATCATCAATACAGACAACCTCAAAAAACACCTAGCAACTTTCAACTGGTCTTCATTACAAACTTACCCAACTCAGCTGCAACAACTCTTACATATACCCTCTATTCAAGACAAAATCTTCTCTATCACACAGCGCCTTTTCAAATACAACAACCCCCCCTCCCCCGGGTTAACCACTAAACTGAAAGCTCTGTTCAGAGACAACACATGGTCTTCATGGAGACAAAACCCTTCACCAGAAAATCATACTACCTTTAGCTCTCTACGTCACCTAGCTAAACAAGCCATACACAGGCAAAAAAACAATTTAAAAAAAAAACAAACAAAAAAAAAAAAAAAAAAAAAAACAATTTGCTCTGCTAGGCAAACCCAAACATTTCTGGCATAAGTAAATGTTCTCACAGGCCAAAAATCCACACAGCCCACCACCACTCCCAATCTACATCCAGACCTCTCAAGGCCAACTCTCAACCTCTGACATTCTCAAGGAATTCAGACACCTGTCTAGTACTACAATATCTACTTCTCCCCCAACTTACCCAAGCCCCTCCTTCCTTTTTATCCCCCTATTCTATTTAAGAAAATTACACATTTAGACCTTGACTCCCTACTAGAAAACATACCCTTGAATGCACCCTCTTGTGCAGACAGCCTATCCCTTAGTTTTACATCACTCTGCAGAGACTTCTTTACCACACCTCTTCTCCATACATATAACCTCTGCTGAACTCAAAATACAATGCCAGACATATGGAAAATTGCTCTTGTTAAATCCCTTCCCCAAACAGTCTCTGCAACAAAATGCCTCCCACCTCCACCCTATCTCCATCCTACATGTGGGAAAACACTTGAAAAACTAATCTACAACCAGATGTCAACTCGCATCTAACTAGACCATCTCCTCACTAAAACAGCATGGATTCTGGACCGCCTGGAGCACGACAGCACTGTGGTGATTTGCAGATAAGATCGTCCTCAACATGGATAAAGGAAACCTTTCATGAGCTGTCCTGATTGACCTTACCAAAGCTTTTGATCTCATGGACCACTTGCTGCTCCTTCACTCTCTCCAAGAAACTGGGGGTTAGCCTCAACATTTTTTTTTATCAAATAAGTATTTCAGAGTCAAAAAAGGCTTGCTCCTACCACCTCTGGCAACCCTTAAAAGAGGATTACCCTAGATATCCATACTTGCCCCACTGTTTTCAATCTTTGCTAACAAACTGCCCTCTGATCTCCTTAACCTTATCACTCTTTATACAGATGACATGGTTATTCTTTAATCCAGTCCTTCACATCCAACCATTCAAACCCACCTTCAGTCCGAACATCACCTCCTTAATTCTTGGTTAAGCAACCATAAGCTACTCCAAAACAAAAAATATGATAGTTGGAACCTCACAAAATCTGGAAAAAACTCCAAATAATCTCAATATTAAAGATCTCAATGCTTCCCCAATAGAAACAACCACATCCTTTAGATAAGGGCTAGACCACACACAACTTCTACACACTGAAAACACCACAAAGATGATCAGTTCTCTCTTATTCTGGTCCTGGAAATTACCTCCCTTTCTCTTCCGAACAGCTAGAGTTACAACAGGCAAGGGTGTCCTTGTTCATCTTGAATACAGGCTCTCCATACCAGCCACAGCCTCTAAAAAACTTCATCCACTCTGCAGTCCATTGAAAACAAAATCTACTGATTCATTTCCAATTCTTCTCATCAGGACAACCACTGCATCACCGTCTCCAAAGCCAAATGACTACCAGTCTCCTACAGGGTTGAACTACTCCTAGGGTCTTTTCTTCTCAAACTACTTCAGCCAGGTGCCTTCCTACTTCTTGCAGCCAAACTCCACATTAAAACCACCCCAACCACCTCTTCAACATCTTTCAATTATCTCCCTAATTCCAGACACCTCAAACCAAACTGCACTGTACCAATCACTCCTCCATTCATGCACCCACCCCTGGCAATCCCTCCCCTCTCACCTAAAGTCTCTTCTTTCCACATATTCTGAGCTCAACTCCAAAGACACCTCCATCAAAAATCTGACTGCAAGTGTTTTTCCACTGCACATAACCTAACTCCCTCCTCATATGGATCACTCCAACTTTGACTTTCTGTTCTCGCCTGCTTCCCTCTCATATTTACTACAAAATGAATTCACGTTTCTTTTTTTTATTTGTCTTTGTTTACCAGAAAGGCTCATCCAGACTCTGCTACACTTTGCTGTGAAGGAAAGGTTAGTTTGCTGTTATTTTTTGTATTACTGTATTGCCTTTCTATATTTTGAATACTGTAGTTTGTTTTCTTTACTTTGTGTTTTGCTTGCATTCTGTTTTAACAGCTATTAAAACTTCAAAAGAGACCACAGCTCTCTCTGTTCTGAGTCAGGCAGAAATAAGAACTGATTAATTAAGGACTCATTCATAAGACAGAAGAGGTCACTTAAGGTTAATCACTTGTTAACAGAGGGGGGTGGGGCTAGGAACTAAAATTTCTATTTAAGGAGTAAACTAAAACATTTAAGAGCTTTACCAGAAAGGCTCATCCAGACTCTACTACACTTTGCTGTGAAGGAAAGGTTAGTTTGCTGTTATTTTTTGTATTACTGTATTGCCTTTCTATATTTTGAATATTGTAGTTTGTTTTCTTTACTTTGTGTTTTGCTTGCATTCTGTTTTAACAGCATATTAAAACTTCAAAGGAGACCACAACTCTCTCTGTTCTGAGTCAGGCAGAATTTTTTCCCGCTCTCCCACTCATTTAAGTTGTCTTGTTAAATACCACTGTCTTTCTAGTTGCCCGCCTCTTATGTTAATCTGACCATATATCTCATTTCTCTCTACTTTCACTGGCTTACGTGAGTAATCACAAAATCATCATTTTTGAAATCCCACCCCTTCAATTATTTAAATTTATTAGCCATCCTACAGTATTCCATAGTACCAAAATACAAAAGTACCACCCCTTTCAATCCATCTTGCTGTTTTAAAAATAGTAACTCTCCACTAAACCTTAACTTTTTAAACGGGTAAAACTCAAGTTACCTACTTTCACATTTAACTTCTCTAGTGCACACTGCAGAGTGCATTCTTTTCAATCTTACCTTTAAGCATCCCTGTGACTAGCACTTTCTCTAATACCTGCTGGAAAGCACTAGGAAGCCTTAAACTCACACAAACACTAAACTCTCCTTGTTAACAAGGAGAAATTTAATAGTAGGCACTAAACAGCCTATAATTGCAAAGTACCTTGCTAAGGAAACAGCTCCTATACATTACAAAGAAAAAAAAAAAGCCCCAAACCAAGCATGTCCAAGGGTCAGCTTCCGGTGATTTCTCCTGTCCACCTGGTGAATCTGGGCATACTGGGGCAATGCAGCAATTGCCTCATGTACACAGACAACCCTCTCCTCCTACCACCCAACACTACAACCTGTGAGAGATGCACTTACATAGCCAAAATGGAAGCAAAGCTCTCTCCACCCAAGATTGTGCTAAACAGTCAAGAGGAGAAGGTTAACACCCACACTACATCTCAAGCAACACATAGCCCTTCTAAACCCGCACCACCAACACCCACATATAGCAACACTAAATCCACATATGCAGAGGCCCTTAACTGTAACCTGCCCAAGCAGCAAAGACCTCTGAAGCTGAAGCAAACAAACACCAATCACAACCAATGTGTCACATAGTTCACAACACCAGTGTGCCACCCAGCAACAGCCCCTAAGGCAAGACAATGTACCTAACACTTTAGTCATAGGTGACTCTATAGTCCGGCACACTGATGTCCCTCTCACCATGTTGAATAAGGAGAAAATTACAGTCAGCTGCCTGTCGGGTGCCAGGATCCGCCACATAACGCATGCACTCAAGTCACTCCACAACAAGTACAAATATGACTCTGTCATTGTCCATGTTGGAGTGAATGACTTGAGACGTACCTCCCTGGACTACATGAAGAGAGACATGGAAGAGCTCTCGGATCATGTGGCCCAGGCAGGTATGACCCTAGCCCTGAGTAGCATCCTGCCTTCGCCCAGAATGATACCACAATATAAGGATAAAATGATTGACTTCAACAATTGGCTAAGCTTATGGTGTCATTCAAAGGGGATCCAGTATCTGTCTGCCTGGGATGACATGATTGACAGACCACGATGCTTTGCCAGAGATGGTCTGCACCTGTCACCCCTGGGATTCAAGTTACTGGCTAAGGCTCTTGCCACCCCTATAGTGCCTTTTTTAGGCAAACTTCAAAGGACAAAACCACCACTGTAACAGATACAAGCATGCAAAATCTGAAGGTAATGCTACTCAATGCTAGAAGTCTAAACCTCAAAATGCACTCTCTCGTGGCACTCCTAAAAATGGAGAACATCGATATCTGTGCAGTAACTGAGACCTGGTTCAAGGCTCCAGAGAGCACCCCTGCAATACCAGGCTACAACTCTTACCACACTTTTCGGCCACCAAACCAGGACGAAACACTAAAGGTGGAGGAGTGTCAATATTCACCAAGGATATTCACACCACCAGGCTAGTTGGCCAACACAATGTGTCTGAAATTCTCCAAGTGCAACTAACACTAGGTAAGACTGCAATCCAAATTGTAGCATGCTACAGATCCTCCACCATACCCCAAGATTCTCACTACACCTTTCTAAACATACTGGAAAATATTAAGATAGAACCAAACACCCTGATACTGGGTGATTTTAACTACCCTGCCATTAACTGGGAAAACTACTCATGTCCCAACACCTTTGCAAGCGGTTCTTGGAATTCATAAATTCCAATGCCCTGGATCAACTAATCCATAGTCCCACCAGGGGCTCCAATATCCTAGACCTGGTCATTACCAACATGGGAAATCAATGCTCCATACCTATGGTCACCCCCTCGTTAGTCAGGTCTGACCATAAGCTAATCACCCTTAACATCCACATCTCACCCCCACCCCCCAGTAAAGAAACCACCATAAAAAACTTCTCCAAAGCCAACTTCATGCTACTCAAGTCAGAAGTGACAAACTTCATAACACCCATGCAGATGGGAACTGAAAGTTCAACTGCTGAATCCTACACTAAGGCACTGTATGAGCACATCCACTCATGCATGAATCGTGCCATCCCAAATAGAACCAAAATGCTCTCATCCAAAAAAAGGAAGCCAATCTGGTGGTCCCCTGCCATAAACAAACTTTACAACAAAAGGAAGAAACTTTTGCAGAAAAGAGGAAAATCCCAGGATGCAAAAAACTCCCTTACTAGACTCAGTAAGAAACTGAGATGCCACATAAAATCCTCCAAAGCTAGTTACGAAAATAAAATTGCCAAAGATTCCAAAGACAACCACAAAGCATTCTATAACTATGTCAAGAATCTAAATGGCAATGCTCAGATCTGCTCTGAGCTAAAACAGAATGGCATTAAATATACTGATCCAAAGGATATTGCCAATATCCTGGCAGATCGATTCAGTGCCAACTTCACCCCCCTCTCACCCCCTAAATGGCCCATCTCAATACCGGAAGATTGCCAAATTCCAGTAATAACGGCCACGCAGGTACAAAATGCACTCTCTAAAGCCAAGAATACAGCATCCATGGGACCAGATGACATCCCGGGCTGTGTACTACATGAACTACAATATGAACTGGCACCTCACCTAAGTGTCATGTTTAATCATAGCCTCACCTCGGGTTTCGTGCCCACTGAGTGGCGCAGAGCTACAGTTATCCCAATCCACAAGGGGGATCCACCTTGGATCCCGGAAACTACCGTCCCATCAGTCTGACAAGCCTTATCTGCAAGGCCATGGAGCGTATTATCATGGAACTTATAAACAAAGACATTGGCAACCTTCAAACACTGGACCCCACCCAGTTTGGGTTTGTGAAGGGCGATCTTGTCTCCTGAACCTGATTGACTTCTTTGAATCAGTCTCCAGAGCCATGGACAAGGGTAAGGTGGTCCACACAGCCTATCTAGACCTTGCCATGGCCTTTGATACCATCCACCTCTCTGTCATCATAGATAAACTTACTAAGTTGGGCATTAATCCCTATGTCACCCAATGGGTTGCTAAATGGCTTACTGATAGAACCCACACTGTAAAAGTAGCCGACTCCAAATCCAGCTCCAGACAAGTGACAAGTGGAGTACCTCAGGGTTCAGTCCTGGGGCGCTCTTGTTTGGCATCTACTTCTCTGAAGTACAGGTCAACACTAAGGGACTCTGGCTAACAAAGTTTGCAGATGACTGCAAACTGGGAGCCATTATTGAATCCCCAAATGATGTGGATACTCTACAAAAGGCCTTACAGAAACAGATGCTTGGTGCCAGAGCCATGGGCTCAAGCTCAATGCCAAGAAATGTATTGTTATCCCTTTGGGAAAAAACATGTATCCATGAATTACCATATAGGTGGCAGTACACTAAACACAGAAAGTGTGATAAGAGACTTAGGGACACAGGTGGACAGTGGTCTCACCTTCGATAACCACATCGCCACAACAGTCAGGATATCCTTCTATGTGGCACACCTCATCACGAAGGGCTTTTCATCCAGAAAAAAGGAGGTCATTGTCCCACTGTACTCATCCCTCATTAGACCCATTATAGAATACAACGCCCCATTTGGTATGCAACTCTCAAGACATCTGCAACAACTGGAAAGGCCTCAGAAATACCTCACTAAAAGAATCACAGGCCTAAAGCAGATGCCCTACGCTGACCGCCTTAAAAAACTCCAGCTATACTCTGTTGCATATCGTCTACTCAGAGGCGATCTCTGCTTAACATACAAGGCCATGTCAAACCCAGAGCTGTTGGACATGTTACACTTAAAGAAATCCCAATCCCTCAGAGCTACACGCTCCAGGGATCTAAACCTTGTCATCACAATAAACAAAACATGCTGGAGGGATAGGTTCCTGACCCAGAGACTCCCCAGCCTCTGGAATAGATTGCCCATACATGTCAAGCAGAGTGCCTCTTTGGACCTCTTCAAGAGGAACCTTGACGATTGGATGGGAGAAAGGAAATTCATCCCAGGGATCACGTCAGTCACCCTGCTAGACAGGGGTCCAGGAAAGTAAATAATGTGGGAAGAAATAGTCAGGGAATTGTTATGGCTAGGCTTGTATAGGCCCTAGGGCTGATAGCCTAGTACCAACCTATGAACCTATGAGAAAACCCGACTGGGTAATACCCATTTTCTGCGGAGGCCCGGGGAGAAAAACGTCATTTGCTTATATTTCATTATACTAAGTTCCAGTTAAACACATCAGTTATAGTTCTACTTACATATATACATTCTAAGATTGTACAGAAGTGGAAGTTGCTAAACAGAGAGTCCACGTGCTACTTAGTGGACTGTACAGGCAACAGTTATGTATAAGAATTGTTTAATCATTTCAGAGAGAGGTTGAGTGTATTCTGTTTAAGAAGATTTGGAGAAAATGGTTCATCTCCCAGGCCCATGCTTACATGTATTAAGCACATCAGAAAGTACAGTTGTGTACACTTACCATAAATGTAGATGTTGGAGTGTATTCAGTGTTGAAGTCATCACATTTGGGTTATCTGCTTGCTGTAGCCCTCAGTCGGTCTGATTAACAAAGTCTTGGGCCCTGCATCGGTTGCCATCTCATTTTCCGTGACGTCAGGTAGTCAGGGGTATAAAGCATGCAGCCGATGCCATTACATCAGTTTTTCTTTCCCCAGATGTCAGGTGCCCCCTAATGGGAAGCAATTAAATATATATATATATATATATATATATATATATATATATATATATATATATATATATATATACACACACACACACACACAAATATATATATATATATATATACACACACACACACACACACACACACACACACACACACACACACAAGGTCATACCTTCAACAAAAAAGCAAATACACCAAAAAGCTTTTAAGCATAGCAAAGGAGAATACAGGTATAGCCAAATGAAGTCAGGGGGCTGGAGGGAGGATAACCAGGACTGCAACAGTGAAAACACTCGAACATCTACATTTATGGTAAGTGTATACAACTGCACTATGTTCTTAGTGTTTCACTGTTGCAGTCATCACATTTGGGTAGATTCACAAAGCTAAGGATGGAAGGAAGAATTTAGATTAGATTATTAGGACCAGCTATAAGGCTCTGCAAGACTGCAGTGGCAAAGCCAGCTCAGGATTTAGAGAAAACTGGCAAATGTTAATGCTTGGTGAAAGTATGTACAGAACTCCAGGTAGCAGCTTCTAGGATGTCTCTGGTAGGGACACCTCTGAGAAAGGCTGTAGAGGTAGATGCAGCCCTGGCTGAATGGGGTCTAATCCCCTGTGGGATAAGTTTTCCATGGTGCTTATAGCAGAAATGAATGCAATGGCCTATCCATTTAGAAATGGTTTGCTTTGAAATAGCCTTCCCCTCTGCCCCTGCAGCAAATGCCACCAACAGTTGTTCAGATTTCCTTTGAGGTTTAGTCCTGTCCAAGTAAAATCTAGGTTGTCTGTGCACATCTAAGGGGTACAGTATCCGTTCCCCTTTGTTCTGTGGATTAGAAAAGAAGGTTGGAAAATACACTGGATACCACCTTGGGCAGGAAGGAGGAATTGGTCATGAGGGACACCCTGTCCAAAGAAAGATGATGAAAGGCTCCACTGCCATAAGGGCCTGTAATTCAGATACCCTTCTTGCTGTAGTGATTGCTAAAAGCAAAGCTGTTTTCCAAGAAAGGAATTTTAACTCTGCAGTTACAGCTGGCTCAAAAGGAGGAACAGTGAGTTTTTCCAATACAAAGTTAAGGTCCCAGGCTGGAGTTGGGGCTCTCCTGGGTGGCCTAAGTTTTTGGCACCTCTGAGGAACTGCTTGAGCAGTGGGTGAGAAAAGAGGGTTGGGTTCTGTGTTGAAATGAGCTGAAATGGCTGAGGTGTAAATTTTGATGGAGAAAAAGGAAAGGCCCTTGTGAAGCATCTAAGTTAAGCATTGAAGAATCTGATGTAAATTGGGCGCTGATGTGGCCATCCCTTGAGTATGGTTCCAGGCACAGAATCTTTTCCATTTTTCAGCATAAGATTTTCTAGTACTAGGCCTTCTTGCCTCCAAAATGACATCCAAGACTTGTTTACTGAGGGATGGCAACGGAGAGATTAGGTAATTTAGCCAGGCTGCCAGGTTCAGGGTTTGAAGCTGGGGGCGCAGAATCTGGCTCTCCTGCTGTGACAGCAGGGTAGGGGTCTGAGGCAGGTGCCATGGGGCTAGCTGTGACACACTGTGCAAGAGGGGCTACCAGTGCTGGCGTGGCCAGTCTGGTGCATTTGGTTTGTCCTGATTGATCTTTAGTAGCACTTTGGAGAGGAGAGGCAGAGGAGGAAAGGCATAAACTGATAGATTTTTCCAGCTGAAGTACACCGCATCCACTTTCCAAGCTTGTTTGTGGGGAGTCCTTGTGCAGAATTTGTCCAATTGGTAGTTCTGGGGGGACGCAAACAGGTCTGTATCTGGGCTCCCCCATTTGTTGATCAACATGTTGAAAGTCTTTGGTTACAGTTTCCACTAGTGTGGGTCCATGACATTTCTTCTTAGTTCTTCTACCAGTGTATTTTGTTTTCCTGGCAGGAATTGAGCTTGTAGATGCACTTGGAAGCTCAAGGCTGTGTTCCACAGAGCCATGGCTAGTCTGCAGAGGAGGTAAGAATGGGTACCCCCCCCTGCTTGTTTATGTACCACATAACAGTGGTGTTGTCCGTCTTTACCATTAATTGTCCTGGAAGAATGTGGTCTTTGAAGGCTGTCAAAGCATTCTGTACAGCTAACATTTCTTTTTAATTGATATGCAGGTGCATTTGACTTGGGTTCCATTTGTCCTGAACGCACTTCCCTGCCAGGTAAGCCCTCCATGCATAGTCTGATGCAACTGTTAGGGTTGTGCGGCAGGGGGTAGAGTGAATGGTAGTCCCTTGTTTTGGTGGCAAGGCTCTGCCCACCAAAGGAATTCTAACCACAGGCAAGGTAGGATACGAATCATTGCTTCTAGACCCTGAGAATGTTGACACCATAGACTTTTTAGATACCATTGTAGTTTCCTCATATGCAGTCTTGCATATGGAATTAGAATACACGAGGCCATGAACCCCAAGGCTTGTAGTATTTGCCTTGCTGATAGCAGGGTTTTTGTGGCCACTAGTCTGAAGTAAGTTGTCAAATGAATTTGCTTCTCTGACGTGAGGAAAGCCATCTGGGAAGTTGTGTTCAAGCTTGCTCCCAGGAATACAATTTGTTGACAGGGTACCAGATGTGATTTCTTTTAGTTTATGGTGTACCCCAGACAAGTTAAAACCTTTTGTACAAATGCCAGATGATTCAGAAGTATGTCTTGGCTTTCTGCCTGAATTAGACAATCGTCCAGGTAAGGGCATATTTCAATATTTCTTTGCCTGCAAAATGCAATGACTGGAGCTAGGCACTTTGTGAATACCCTGGATGCAGTAGATAAGCCAAAGGGCAGTGCAGAGAACTGATGGTGCATGTAGCCTGCTTTGAAGCGTAGGTATCTTCTGCAGGATTCCCTGATTGGGATGTGCAGGTAGGCTTCCTTTAAATCCAGTGTTGCCAACCAGGCATTCTTGCCTAGCATAGGAAGTAACTGGTGAAGAGTTAGTATCCTGAATTTTGGAATCACCAAAAAGGTGTTTAAGGTAGAAAGGTCCAGGATAGGACACCATGAGTTCTTTTCTGGGCACCAGGAAAAGTCTTGAGTAGAAACCTTGTCCCTTTTCCTCTTCTGGTACAGTCGGAATAGCCTTTATGCTTAAGAAAGAGAGCACTTGCTTTTGAGCCTCTGCCCACTAATTTGGGGGTATATCTGGCCAACCATTTGGGGTTGGTAACGTATGTTAGTGAAATCTGTATCCTTGGGAATCTATATTTAAAACCCATTTGTCCTGGGTGATGAGTTTCCAGTTTTTTGCCTGCAGAACAATCTTTCCCCCTAGAGGAGCAGTCAGTTGAGAAGTGCTTGGAAGTTTTAAAATTAAGACACTGAGACAGTTTACCATAGGGGGGAGTCTTACTACTCCCTGATTTGTAAGTGGGAGCCCCCCACTGCTTAGTCCTGTGCGTACCCCGGGACTGAAGCCTAGGTGTTCTGCTGGTTCTGGGTTTGAAGTGAGAAGGCCTGGAAGAGGCAGGAAAGGACCAATTCTTAGAAGACCAATGCCTACTAAATCTTGGAGGCTGTACTTGTAGGAAATCTTTAACAGTTTGCATAGACTTAACTTTTTCCTCCATATTTTTAAAAACAACTTCTGCTTTGTTGCCAAACAAGTGGTCCTGATTTAAGGGAGCATCCCGCAATGTAGCTTTAACATGATCTGGCAAGGATTGCTCCTTAAGCCAAGCATGCCTTCGAAGTACAGACCCAGTGACAGCAGCCCTGCAAGATGCCTCTAGTGAATCAAAACCACATTGCAAAGTATGTTTTCCAACCTGTTCAGCAGAATGCATTAAATCCTGTATATCCTTGTTTTCAGCACAATCAGGAATCAACATAATTTTCTGTTTAAGCAATCCAATAATATGCTGCTGATACTTTAACATATGAAACTGGCAATTTAAGGCCCTAACGGCCAAAGTTGCGGAAGTGTATGCCTTCTTACCCCATCTATCCAGCACCCTGGAGTCTCTATCAGAGGAGGTAGGATTTTTGGCAGTAGTAGCCTTAATGCCCTTGGGTCCCTGTGAAATGGTCTCAGGATCCGCAGTAGGATTTTTAAAAAGGAACTTGTGAGAGTCAGGAATCCTGCAATATCTATCAGGCTTTCTGGGAGCAGGAAGTAGAGAGTTAGGGGCCAAGATAGATTCCGAAAAGGCATCAACAATGTCTAGTACAGGAGGGATAGCTAAAGGCCTGTGCTGGGGTAGGAGTAAGAAATCGTTAAGCCTCTTTTTAGAATCAGAGTAATCCTGGCTTTCCCAACAAAATTGCTCCCTAAGAGTATGCAAGGTTTCACCCAAAGAGAAATCCTCTGGGTGGAAAGCAGAGGGAATAGAGTCCTCTGCATCAGAAAACTCATAAGTAAATAAGGGTAAATCCTGGTCATCAGAGGAAACAAATTTCATAATCCTGGCCAGAAGTATCATAAGCAAATTCAGTCCTAGGTCTCTTAGAGGGGGAAGGGTGGCGTCCCCTGATTAAAGTCATAAGGTCTTCAGCCACTCTTATCATTTGTTTTTTTAGACATAGAGGCCTGACCATTTGGTCTGGGCGTCGGTTTTCTAGGCATGGTTTGAGTTTTAGGCCTTGAAGAAGAAGATGGTGTTGGTTTAATATGCAAGTCAGTAGGCCTGAATACACCCTCAGAAGCTGGTGCCTGCACAGCGGCTGCGGACCCATCCAAGGTAGAGACATCTGCAGGTTCCACAGCTGAAGCATTTTGCGGCATACCAGACTCTGAATGGGTCTCAGCAGACGCCTGTGAATCTGAAGCGGTGGGCATCAGGGGCTGCAAAAGCACCTCACTGACTACCGGCGAACTGGCGGCTGGCTTAGGAGAAGCATCATCGGCAGCTTTGTACCTAAGCAGCCCATCTCTGTCGTTATCTTCGCGCTTTTTCGGAATATTAGTAGTCGGGTGGCTTACCGAAGACATATCTGGATAATTGAACAGAGTACCAAAATATTTAAAAGCGAAAACATACAGACAACGAATAGTTAGTTGCTTAAATAAGGCACAAAACCGACAGTGAGGAACGTCGTGGTCAGGGCCTAGGCAAGGAATATAGTACAAATGAAAATCTTTAAGAGGTATTTGCTTTCCACAAGTAATACAATTACTGACTTTTACTGACATCGGTTTAGAGCAAGAAAACGTTTCCCCAACAGGGTACTGAGCTTTAGTTGAAGACTTTGGTTCTGAAACTCGAAAATGAAAATTTCAGGAGTCGGCCGACCAGCACTTGTGAACTGCTTCTGCTTCGGGCACCGCACGGCAAGAAAGACTGATGTAATGGCATCGGCTGTATGCTTTATACCCCTGACTACCTGACGTCATGGAAGAGGAGATAGCAACCGACGCAGGACCCAAGACTTTGATAATCAGACCGAATGAAGGCTACTGCAAGCAGATAACCCAAATGTGATGAATGCAACAGTGAAACACGAAGAACATCTTGTCAGAGATTTGGTATGCATGGTTAGACTTGAAAAGCCCCTTGTGGTCATTAGCCTAGTAAACACCTATGAAACTATGAACTTAATATGGTACGGCGAGCACAAAGTCTCAACCTTAACATGAGCAAATGCAGAGCAGGACTGGTTAAGATGTTGTTTAAGCAGTTGTTTAAAACTATTGAGTCAAAGAGTTTGTTTTTCAGCTCTGTTAATATTTACGTACTGTATAAACAGTCTATGGGATTAAGTGACCATTCTTGATTACTCTGTTTTAAAATTTGTTCTGTTTTACTTTTTTGTGAATTTATTTACCTGTGTTGTGCCTGTAAATGGTCTATTGTGATCAGTGTAATAACCCAGTAAGCAAACTAAATAAATATTCAGAGGGATATATTGGAAGACTGTATACATGTCACAAATGCAAGCAAGACTCTGGGCTTGAGCAGAATGCTTCCTTCTCCAAGAAGGATGCCTAGGTACAAAGAAAAGGTCACTGGCTTCAATAACTGACTAAATAATTGGTGTCATTCCAGGAGGATCCAGTATGTGTCAGCGTAGGTGAAGATGCTTAGCAGTCCTACTTGCTTTGCCAAGGATGGTCTGCACCTCTAATTCCAATATGTCTGCAAACTGGCCAAAGGCGTTGCTGTTCCTATAGCTCGTTTAGTAAGCAGAATCTAGCTGAAGAAAATTCCAATCTAACTAATATAACAAATTCAAACCAGGATCACATTAAGGTAGCTCTCAATGTCAGAAGTCTCAACAACAAAATGCCTGCCCTCGAGGCTCTCTTGCATTTGGACTGCATCCATGTCTGTGTAATTATGTTCAGAAAGCACTCCCTCTACACACAGGTTTTACTTCTGCCATGTTTTCTTAGCCGATGGCAACTAGAGTGGTGTCTTCATATTTGTTAGGGACCACATCACCTCTAGACAGATTCCCAGGGAAGCACAAACAGAGCTCACTCAGCTCCAGATCACATGAAACAAAACCAACCATCAGTTTATAGCCTGTTACAGGCCACTCTCTATGTCCCCTGATAGTCATGTGAAGGTCCTAGCTGTAATCTATGAACTCCCTCTAAACAATAAGGCCATTATTTTTGGGAAACTCTCTACCCATCAATAAACTGGAGCACCTACACCTCAAATATAAAAAGCCCAAAAGCTTTTCTATTTCATATGCAGTTACTAGGTTATTGGCTTAAGCGTCATTTTAAGCCTAGTCAGGCTTACCTCAAATTTACCAAAATGTCGCTAACATGTGTAAATTCCTCAAGGAATTTTACGAGTTGCAATACAGAGATGCACACATGAAATGCTCACAAAATGGCTGCATGTTCAAATTCTGCCTCACACTGGTGATAAATGCCTGGAAGAAGAGGCAGCGACAGCCAATGAGAAGGAAAAGGGGTAGAATGTCCAGACTCTGTGTAGAAGAGAAAAGGAGAGGATTAAAAAAACAAACCATTTCAAATGACCTAATTAGAAGGAATGCTAAGGGCATGAAGAATAACAAACCAACAGCCATTACCTTACCTTCAAAACTGTAAGTTAAGTACTAGATCCAGTAGCTGTCAACTTTCTGAATGCTCCTTCAAAGTATCTGGACACTGACAATTTAGATGCACAGTTTTCCAGGAAATCAGTGACTACTAAAAGTCCGTTGTGGCATTGTGATTTACTGTGCCTGTCCGCTTTTCGTATTAAAGGATATTTAACTTCAGTGCACGACTTTTTACGTAGTTGTTTGGGTCGCTGCTCAGCCAGTATTTTTTGAGGTAACTGACTTCTAACAGAGTACAGTCACTGACGCTATTTACTTCTTTATCAGTGCTGCAGTTAGAATTTGAAGTAAAAAAGCATGAGGTGGAATGTGGAAGCATCAGCATGTCTCCATGTGCTTTTGCATTCAGTCACAGTCAGTATTGCTCCATGTTCTTCTATCACAAACTATTACTAGCTAGTAACCAAGTACTTTTCGCTCTTGCTGTCACTGATCTCCTGTTATTTGTTGCTTCTACAGCTGTTTGAGGCACTGATGCCAAATTCTTCAGTTCTGCACTTGTCATGCAGTCAGGGCTAGATGCAGTCCAAGGTGAGCTAGACAGCTGGCTGAGGTTCTGTGTTGTCAGAAAGGCTAAGTCATTACATTAGTTTAAAAAGCCCATTTTTTTGCTTTTTTACGGGAGGTCTGATTTTGTCAGACTTTTGTCTGAGACTAGAGCATGTACAGATGCAGAGCAGACTTCTGGTATGAGATTTTAAATCCCGGCAGTCTTGAGATAGATTTTAAATTATAGCATTATGCTGAGCAATTTCTTTTTCTTTATTTGCAGCATTAGGAAATGATGGTCCTATGTTAGTGTATGCAGCACTGGTTTAGCATTACCAAGGTTTGTGTGTGTGTGTGTGGGTGACTTGTGTGTGTGCATTTTTGTGTGCAATCTTGGCCCAGTTAGTTAGAACAGCCTAAATAAATAATTTGCTCAGTCACAGAGAATCAAACCCTGCACCTCAGCTAGAGTCTTAATGCTCCACACCAACTGCCAGATCTTCTTTAAATTCTTTGTTTTTTGTAGTAAATCACTAGCATTATAGTCTATTAATGCCAGCCACAGAGTTTCACAGTTATGTGGTTCAGATTCAGAACTATCTTTGTACGAGAGTGGTGAAAGACCTCAGAAAAAAAGCATCTGAAGGATGTGTGCTGTTGTGGGATGTCATGCATGTGTTCTTGGAAGACTGTTGTTCAGAATAAAATGTTCACTAGCCTCAAGTTTGAGAATCTTGAAGAAAGAGCTGAGAAATTAATAAATGAAAAAGATGACTGGTGTGCAGGCAATGCATTAGAAGGAAAAATGTATGGTTTAAGATTTAAGGAAAAAAAAGACAGATTTGGCATATATATTTACATTTTTTTTATTCATTAATTTAAGAGTAACTTAAAAAGAGTTAGAAAAGGACAGGTGGAGTTGAAGGATGTAAGAACTTCTGGAAAAATGCATAGCACAGATAAATGTAAATTTTCAGAAAAATGAAGGAATTGAAGCATGAAGTCTGCAGAGATAAGAAATAAATAATTATATGTAATAGGAAGAGATGTAAAGAACGTTTCCTCATTGCATGATTATGCAGTTTGGCTCTCAGCAGGTGGTTACTATGCAGTGTGTGTGTGCGCGCGCGCGCGTGTTGGTTTTTCAATGTTTTATTATGTTCCTGAAGCCTTTGAGTAGTTTATATTTTCCATCAATGTGAACCTGCGGTGGTGGTGCTGCGGTAGCTTTGTCGCCTCACAGTAAGACGCTGTCCGGTTTGATTCTCAGCTAGAGCGTCTTCTGCGTGGAGACATGCGTGAATGGGCATACCTTCATTGAAGGTTGATTGTCAGGCCTGGCAAGTCGGTACGTAAAAATCAACTGCCAATCATTAGTGGACTGGAGTTCCGCGGTGGCGGCCCCTAACCGGGAAAAGCCGAAAGACACAAACAAACAAATGTGAACTGAACATCCTATGAGCATTACCTTCATTTGATGTTTCATATAACTTATTTAAAATTTAGGAAACACAGCAGTGTATTAAATAATGTTTTGGAACACTGAGATATAAAGTGATAAAATAGTATCACTAGAGTAATGAGATATGCCTTTCACAATTAGATGGGGTATGGTATGTACTTTTGTAACGCACATTGGTAGTCAAATTGCCAAAGTCTAAATTATTTATCGTTTCTAGATTTTTAATTATGACGCCATGTTTTATGATCTGACAATTTATATTGTAATCATAATTTTGGACTTTCTGATATCATATTTCTTGATAGAGTTCTGGTTATTGCTACTGCATCATATTTTTATATGTTGAAAATGTCTATAGCTTTGTGTCAAGTCTTTTATTGAAATAATTCTATTATTTGTCTGAAGTGATTAGAATTTATGTTTCTCCATAATGTGTTTTCCAGTTTTATATTTGAGAAGAATAGTTTAGAGAAGAATAGTTCAGAAAGTATAAGGGCATACCAGCAGTTCTTAGATTTGGATTTAAATCAGTAGTGAGCTGGAAGATTTTGATGAGAAGAAAAAAATTTCTGTACATAACTAATCTACATTTTTTGTGTGATGGATGATTTTAGAAAGTTAAACAATAGCTCCAGTTTGTGTTGTATATCTTACCACTTTACTGATTTTGAAGTTTTTTGTTGAATTGTACCTGCAAATTTATATATTTCCAGTATACACTGATGACAGCAAAGCTAATAATATCACCAAACTTGGATAACTCAGGATTCTACCAAAGTCTGTTTTCAAAAGTATATTACTCATGGTCATAGTTTTTATTGGTAAGTTGTAAGAAGGATATTTACTTAAGTTGGGCTTTAATCGTAGGTTAACGATGAATGATACCACTTTCTGTGATACAGATGTTTTAACCAGAGGGTGCTCTAAGTTTCATTCGACCAGAGTTGGGGGGAAATAATGAAGACTTCCTGGAAAAAAACTATATCAAGTGAGCTATTCATTTACTGGCAGGCCAAGTAAATACATTTAAAGGCTTTTTTTCCTGGCACATTTGATTTGGAGACCGTGGACTGCAAAAACAACTTGCAACTCCTTCGTTTCTGGTATACAGAGTTATTCAGTATTACTGGTAACTTGACAACAGTGATTAATCTGTAAAATTTGTAACGCTATAATATGCTATTGGCAACTGTAGTCTAAATAACAGCTTTTTACAATAAAACAACAGTTGTGTTTAAAAAAGCACTCAGCTAAAGAAATGCTCAATGTGTTTCAGTAGTGTGTATATTGACTGCATCTTGATTTATGTATGTGGTTTAAGTTAACAGCCAAACAGTAGAATAAGGCTTATTTACTGCCCTTATTTTCTCTGCACTGGGGGTATGGTGGCTTATTGGTAAGATTTCTGCCTTACAGCATTCAAGCTTGACCCCCCCCCCCTCCAAAAAAAAAATGCTGATTTTTGGATACATCAGTCAGTACTTGTCACTACTGTCAATGAGGGATACTGGTGGAAGTTGGAAAGCAAAATGTACATGACTGTTAAGTGATATAAGATACATCATTATGTAACAATGTGTGCTGTGTAGAGTATTTAGCATGTGCCATAGTGACTTGAGCATTTATTTCATGTAAATTAGTAAGCATATCCATTTCCAGCATTGATCCCACTGCACCATAGCTCCCCCCCTTTAGTTGGCCACACCCCTTCTCATTGGCCACACCTGTTCAGCTGTCTCCCACAGCCCCCCTTTGATTTGAAGTCACCAGCCGCCACTGCACTACAGTCATGAAAATGGCAAAGTAACTGAAGCGGCCAATCGATTTCTTTCCCAATGAAAGAATTTGCTTATTTGCCTGTGAAGACTGGGTGAAGATAGGTGAAGGCTGCCGGCCTAGCCAGATAGAAGTTTGGAGATAATTTTGTCATCTGTAAATATTAATGTAAACCACAGGCTTGTGCCTTAAATGGTAAAAATAGTGTTACATGTGGAAATGAAAAAAATTTAACAGCACACTCTACTGACCAAGTAAAGCATGTTGTGACCCTTTGATGTTAATACTTGGAGCCAGTCAGTCTAGAGTGAATCATCCTGCCTACTGTTTTAAGGCCAGAATTAATGGCCAGAATTTGCATGCATAAATGTCCTTTATTGCTCTGGTTTCTGCCCAGAGGTGAAGAATGTAAATGTAGTTTCTGTTAGCCTGGGAACCCAGGGAAGTGTGAAGAATGATGTAATGTGAACCAGGAATGTTATTTTAAAAACAGAGAATCAGAGAGCATTAAGCATTTTTGTATTGATTACCCAACTCATCAGCAACGTCTTGCTCTATATGTAAGTTTACCTTAGACTTGTGTTTTCTCTTGGAAATAGCTAAAAACTGGAAATATTACAAAGTGTTTTTCTGTGATGTCAGAACTGTGCTACTGAATTATTTTAAGTATTTCTCTGTGATCTCTGAACTCTTGACTAGCACTGTGTAGTAAAAAGTATTGTCCTGCGTTTTGACTATTTGTTATTAAATATTTTTAAAACCCTTTCAACTGTGGCTGTTTTTGTAGAGATAATTTAAGCTCTTTAGAGTACTTGCATGCCTTTGGTAAAATTGTACAAAGCCACTCTAACAGCTTCAGCCCTGGGCTATACTACCAATTGTATAATAATATTGCACAGTAATAATTGGACACCCTTTTAAGGGCCTTTAAGTAGCTGATAAATATTAGTGGGTGGTGGTACTACTGTATAGTCTAGGAAAAAGGGGCACAGCTGGAGAACCTGTGCCAGCCTTCCCCAGGAGTGTCTGTGTGGTTGCATAAACTTTTCTCAAAGTGTGTGTGTGTGTGTGTGTGTGTGTGTGTGTGTGTGTGTGTGTGTCAGCTACTTGGGCAGGGATATGAAGCACTGGTTAGACAGAGAGGGTGCTGGAGGTTTTAGCTTGCCTACTAGGCTTAGATCTTGACCCTATAGCTGTGCCAGTGGGAAGTCTTATTGGGGACCTGGAGAACAAGGGAGCGACCAGCCCTGGACTGACTGTGATCTCTGTGTGCTCTTAAGGGAAATTGCACTTTACTGTGTGTATTTGTTATCCTTTCCTCCTATATGAGACACCCCTCATTTGTGTTGGTGCTGAGGACTGAGGCTCCTTGATTGCTGGGCCAGGGCATGGGCATCACAATGCTGTTTTGCTATTTTGTCTTTTCGTGCTTTCAGGTTTGATCAAGAAGAATTCAAAGGAATGCATCTTTGATCATTTAATAGGAACCCGAATTTACAGATAACAAGACAATACTATATGGCTACAGAAAGCATATGATTTAACACAACTAAGTCAGTCCCATTTAAAAGAAACAGTTTCATTCTAAGGATATGAAATAAAATTTGTACTGTAGTTAACAGACCAGAAAGAGCTGCATGAGGATAAGCACAAAACAGAAGAGAAATCCAATATTAAAAGTGCACCTTAAATACACCTTTAACAATAAGCAGCTCTAAAATAAGGGACAAGAGACGGGCTGACTTTATAGCATGTTCTCAGCTGAATGGATATTCATCCTTGCATAAAGTTAGTAACAGTATGAAGGTCACAAATGCCTCAGCTGCTCCTTATATTCTCAAGTCATAAACTATATAAAATAAGTATTCAGTCTTACTATTACTGAAGGATCATTGCGGTCAGATACTTAAAACGTTTTTAAAAGTAACTTAAAGTGCAATTACTGATTTTTTAAAAATTTTATTCTTACCCAAAATGACTAGATGGAGGAAGACATACTAAAGTTTTTTTCAGCCTTTTCTTTCAAACAATGCACTCTTGTTTCCCAAACATAAGATTACATAATCTTTGCATTTACTTATAATGGCAGCACTCCATCACTGATTACTTACATGATTCTCTGCACGGTGTCGGTAACTTTTCCCAACAACACATACTGGTTTGTATTCTTTGCCATGTTTTAAAATAAGTTTGATGAGCCCTTTCTTCTTCAGCTGTAAGACAGCGTTCACATTTTCTGTAAACCTAGAAATAAGCCAGCTGTTTGGGGCTGCTCCTCATTCAACTACTCTTGATCAGTGTCGTTAGGTTTTAAGACATTTCAAGCTGCACGTGCTCTCTCTTATTGTATAATAACTGAGCTGTAAATGCCGTAAGACACAAAAGGCTTATGGTCTCAGTGGAAGGAAAAGAAAGGAGCTGTGAGTGGCAATACGCAGTAAAAGAACAGCAAATCTGCAGAGTCTCCATAGATTTAGCGATCCCACTGGGAGTGAAAGAACAAACTGGTAAAACACCTTGCTATGAAGGCTTTTTCAAAGCTAAAAAGCTTAAAATGTAATGACTAATGATAACAGCCACTAAAGCAAATTCCTAAAGAAAGTATTGCCAAGATTTCATCCACCACAACATACTGTGTGCTGAGACATATGAACAGCACAGAAATGTCACAGATGGTGAGAAATATTTAAGCTCTACTTTACTTATAAACTGTAAGGATCATTTTGTAGGAAAGAAATAAACCAAAAGGGCACAGACAAAACTTTGTGATTAGATGATGAGACACAGAGCAATATCTAACCAAATTAATATGAGGAATGGAGAGAGAAAATCTCCTAACAAACTCTAAAGACAAGTGGCAGCAGAAGCTACATGTAATACACACAGCATTCATGTTTTCTAGTCCAGTAACAGACTTTTATTTCTTCGTCTCCCACTAATATGGGCCTCTTCGCCATACCTACCATCAATGAAACTACAATCATCATCTCTGGCAGTGTTATTTTGTCAAGAAGTGTGTACCTTTCCCAAAAAATAGGAGTGCGGTTTGTACAATCTTACTTACATTTCCAACCAGCCTGCTAATACATGTATTTGCACCCCATATGTTGTCAGTTTAAGGTGTCTCCACCAGCAAATGGCTAAATGAGTGAGTAACAACTACTGCTTTTTCAGCCTCCATTGGGTAGAACATTACTGCAGAACATCATTCCCTTTGGGAAGAGAGAACTGGATCTCTCTCCCTACAACTCATTCCCTGCCAGCCAATCCTCTAGCACTAGGAATGCTACATGAACTACTGTTAGCAGAAAAGTAGTTTTTGTACACCGCTCAGCCAAGCTGACTGCAGCACTCAGCAGTGTAATCTACAGAATGGGAAGCCATCAAGCATAACTATCCCGAAAACCAATTTGACCAGATAATCACAGCCCAAATGAGGTAAATGACAGAATATGGATGTACAGACTGTTAACATAGTATCTGTGTTACTGCATGTGCTCCGACATGCTACCTGTAGGAAAATCACATGGTGTTTTAATTACCCAACCAACTGATTAGGGAAATAACATGGAGTTTGAAGACAAATCCCAGCTGATTACTCTTACTCAGGGGATCTGGTGTAACCTTGAGAATAAGTTTGAGGTACAGTCCTCTTCACTGGAAAGTGGATTAAGGAAGCATAACCCTAACTACCGTTCCCCAAAAGGTGCAATTTGCAGCCATTTTCTTTGCCAGAGTAGGAAGTTTTATGTTCAGCAGACCTGTCATGCAAAAGGTCAGTTTCATTCTTGTGAAGTTTAGATACCTACGTTTTGAAGTATTGCAAGATAATGCTTGTGAGCCCCTTGTAACATGGCTATATAGACGATTTACCCTACCAAACTGAGTGACAGCAGAACCAAACAAACAAACAACTGCTCTGGCAGACATGTCTTGTTAAAGATGAAGAGAAGATACCCAACTAAAATATTCAGTAGGTGTAGAAGTGGAGGGACTAAAGTATTCACATCCCCAAAACAGCACTTCAGAAGGTAAATGTAACTTGTTTTAAAACAAATAAAAAGATGTAATTAAAAAAAAATGGGGTCAAACAGCATTAAGTACCAAACATTACTTCATTACTTACGGTGGTGTGGGACTTCTGGACTTTGATCGTTGCCTTCTATCAGAGGAATATGATCGAGAACGAGAACGTGACCTAGAACGTGACCGGCTTCGAGAAGAACGAGATCTACTCCGACTTCTGAAATACAGAAAGCAACGGCATTAATTTTCAGGTACAAAACTAGAAGTAAACATACAGCATTTAATGCTTCTTCCTCACAGAAATGCACATCAACATTTCAAATGTTGACTGTACACATTCTGTATGTTTATCACCTTCTACTCTACCACATACACACAGACCTTTGCTTGTTCAACCACTTTTCTTTCAAGTCACACTGGATACATACATATGTCTAGGTGTCTCTTAAAAAAGGTAGAACTCCAATGAACGCAGTGGTGACACAATGTAAAATTTCTAAATAAATACAACTGATAGCTTTACAGCAGAAGAACAGTGTCTGTTATGGACAACATTACAAGTGCAGGCACTAAATTCTACTTTCTTTACACAGGCAGGCAACCTATAAGAGCTTAAAATAGAGTTTTGTGAAATGGTCTAACAAAATAAAGAAAAATAATATTATGCTGACAACTAACACCACTGTTTAATCGATCTTTTCATTCTGAATTTCTATTTTATGCATATTTTTGTCTGCATATTGCCTTACAATCAACTGCATCATACTTGCTGGAACAGAATGTAAAATTAGAAACATTAAGGTAAATGGTTTGGGATTTTGGAATGCAACTGTGAACTTCTGTACTTTTCCATACTTGCTCACATTTGATAACGCCTATTTCAGTTTTATAGTGCAGTTGTGGTAATACTAATGAGGATTTACTGTATGTTCAGGTTGATCCAAATCTGATACAAGAGCACCTATTCATGTCATTTCTTTCCTTGAATCTACATATGGAATATACACCTGCATTTACACTGCATTTTTATTAACTTCAACTGTGTACTCCCACAAAAATATGATTTGAACCATTATGCTGTACTGGTATGTTGTAAACTATCCCTGTATATTAGCAAACACTTAAGAATGTCAATCATATAACTACTCTACTGAGACTGCCAATTAGTCACGTTAGGTTAAAGCTTTCTGTATTTTTGCTTATCTTGATACTAACTGTTGTACTTCTTCAGTACTGTTTTTCTGTCTGCTATATTTTTAATTGGAGCTTTTCTCCCTGGGCCTCCGCTGAAAAAGGACCCGGTGTCCAGTTGAACTTTCCCGGTACAGAAATATAAAATAAATAATAGATCATCCCAGAACTGAAAACATTTGGTACTAGCACAGTTGAAAAAAAAGTTCTACAAACTAACGACTACCCTCAGTCATGCAATTCTGCTTCCCCAGTGCCCTGTCAGGAAAGCAAAAATAGCAAGTCTAAAAGCAACATAAAAGGGAAGAATGAGTGGGAGCACTGTTCAAACAAAGGCTTCTACGACATTAGAACCAAAATAAGGAGTAGGAGATGGGAAGAATGCTGCTCAGCTAAGAAGTATGCTGTAAGATACTGTATCCACAAGAAAGAAAATATTTTAAGAAACATTTAATACAATGCTTCCTTTACAGATCACCACTGAACAACATTTCTCTACAAATAGTAGATGCCATTCATTTACACGTCAAGTATAATGGCCAAAGAGTTAAACATACAATGCTCCCTGAAACACTACCACATATGTGAGGTGGGGGGGGGGGTTCTTAAGTGAATAATTAAACATATGTTCCAAAAAAAGACTACTTCAAAACTGCAACACAAAAAGTCCCATCACCAAGCATGAAAACATACATTAATTTATTTATCCATTTGTAATCAAATAAGTGAACTGATGCACATATACCTTCTTCAGGAGTTATTTGCACATAAACCAACGAATATCTGAATAGTAAATGTTTGAGATTCCTGAGACTAGTTAGTGCGAGTCCTAGAAAACAGAGCCGGAATGAGTGAAAATGCAGACCTGTATATAGATTTGTATTGGGTGTGACGAGGATGGACGGGATTAGAAATGAGTATATATTAGAGGGTCAGCTCAGGTTGAACAGTTTGGAGACGACAAAGCCAGACAGGTGAGACTGTATTGGTTTGGACATGTGCTGAGGAGAGATGCTGGGTATACTGGGAGAAGAATGCTAAGGATGGAGCTGCTAGTTAAGAGGAAGACTAATATAAGGCTTATTGATGTGGTGAGAGAGGGTATGCAGGTGGTTGATGTGACAGAGCAAGATGCAGAGGACAGGAAGAATGAAACAGATGATCCATTGTGGCGACCTCCAATGAGAGCAACCAAAAGAAAAAGAAGAAGATATATACCAAGTCCAAGACTCCTGTTTCTTAGAAACCTCCCTTTTTTCTGATATATAGAGATCTTGCAGTTGGTATAAACACGTTCTGGGGTATGTGGGGCACCCCCCCCCCACTGTAATGTGCAGAGGGCTTTGTCCCTTGCAAAAAACAACTCTGAAGGAGAACAGCAATGTTTGACATTTGCTATTCTCCTGCATTTTCGTAGTTACTGGAGCCTATCAGAATACCTTTATTTTCATTACTGCATTAAATACTGGTTTCTGCACCATGTACACAAAAGTGAAATTAATAAAGCATACATTTGAACAAAATACACAAAAAATACATGTGCAGGTGGCAAAGACGTTAGTACACTGTACTTTGCAGGCATAACTTGCTTGTGTGTATACCATTACAGAAAGTATTATATCCTTGCTAATATACAATACACCAACACTAACAAATGACAACAGTATTACTGCTGTTTTACTGCCAACAAACCAATAAAAAAAAATCAGTAGCCCTAATGTAAAAAGAAATGTATAATGGGTAGTTATTTGGCGGAAGGGGTGTTTGGATACCACTCTGGAAGGTCCTAAGCAAGCAGTCACTGGGAGAGTAAGATGCCTAATCCGTAAATATTTTTAAGTTACAATTTTCATCTCCTTTTACTAAAAGAGTGATACAGGAAATGCCCTGAATGAATCTGGGGCTACCAACCCATTCATCTAAATCAGCCTTGAAGGTGACCAAAGTATTGTTATACTTGATATGTATGAGAAGTTTGTTTCAAAGGTGGGGAATGTGCTTGGTTATGAAACTCCCTTCTCCTGCAAGTTTCCTTAATTTGCTGCTGTAGATTATGTTATTTTGTATGTGTGTGTTCCACATACTTCTGGTCCTTCTAATGTACGGAAGGACCGTGTTTGTTCATTCACGGCAAAAGCAGCTAGACACAGGTCACATCAAAGCAGCTGTTAGGCCTGAGAATACACGGACAGTAAAGCTAATCCATCAGGGTAGCCGAGGGTTTTAAGATCCTTGATATTCTTAGGATTTTACCTCTGTAGCCCTTTTAAAGTAAACTCTCAGTTAACTGGCACCCATGGGGATTGGTAGATGCCAGATAACTGTAGTTTCTGGTTGCTTAAGAGTTGCTATTAAAAATAGGTTTGACTAATACTGTACCCTCTACTATTTGTTTGGTTTGACGTGTTCTCAGGTTGGGGAGACAGGGAATTTATTCCTCTTCCTTTTTAAAACTCAAACTCTAAAAACGTAAGGTATGTTTCTCTAGGGGGGGAAAACAAAGTGCAACACATGAAAATTGTACTGTACTACTTCAATTTTTTTTTCTTCTAGTTGCTTGAGAGTACCTGTTAACTGAAAGTTTACTGTAGATGGGTAATTAGGAACATGCAAAGAGGGAACTGCATTCAGTAACAGGTCTAACAGTTGAGGAGCACAGTGGAATATAAACATATTAAGAAGACTCCTTGGTATCATTTGGGCAATACAGGAAGATTTCCTGATTATGGTGAAGACACGGTGGTCAAATGACAGTTATTCATGTATGTGGTAGTAAAATAAAAGGAGGTTTTCCACATACATGCAGAGAACTGCTCTCAACCTTGTGTCTTCAGCTCTAAAGATAAAAAAAGGAAAACTGTCCCATATTATGCTCAATTGTAAATTCTACTGCTATTAACTTAGAAAATCCTAAAATAATGTCCAGTTGTAGGTGGGATGAAGCAAAATCTTCAGCCAAGATTAAGGGGTGTCTGTACAAATGAATGGCATTTGACAGATATGGTGCCACACTTTCATAACAGTGTCACAGTCTGCAGAAGTATTGTTTATAATTATCAGTGGGAATACCTTACTTGCCAAAAGGCATCACACTACACATTTTTAGCAGTTAGACACCATTTTCATAACACAAAATGTGTGTTGCATCAATGGGAAACCCAATAGATCAGTAGACTTGAAAAGCCACACTCATGAGGTATTGACCTGCTTTGTCAACAAAGCAGATGTCAAAGTGAAGAGGTCCTAAGATAGAACCCCTGTGAGATTCCACTAGTTACAGTTTTATGTTGACAGACTGGAACTTTTACAACTTGTGTTCTATCAGACAGCCAAATTCACATTCCAATGGACAACACAGAGTTTTATATGGAGCTTTACTCATTTTTTCCATTATACCAGCAAGGGAGTGGGGTATGTTCTATGCTTATGCTTTGGATTTCCTTAGCCAGGGACAAGTACTCTGGTCACTACGAATATGCCTAGAAAGGCAGAGAACCCTGGAGAGTACATCATCCTCAAGCCAGTGATTCTTCCCATGACTGCAATGAAGGGGCCCTCCACATGTGGACTTTTATCAAATTCTCCAGGAGGGGTTTAATTTAGTGCCTACATTTTTCTTTAAAAACGTCTTTACTAAATTGTCACTTGTGACACAAGCAAACTTACATTTATATATATAAAAAAAATATATTAACATGTTCACATTTACAAACATCACACATTACATATATTCTTTGTACAATAATCAATCCAGCATTACAACAGTTGGTCGATTCCTGTCTTCCCCTTAAACCTCATTCCTCTTCCAAACATTTTAATTTAATGCCTACATTTCGAGTGGATGTGCGTAAAACATTCAACCATTTTAACATATTTTCCTCTCCCCTATGCCTACAAACGTACCATTACTCCAGCCTTCCATATCACCTGGTAAAAAGCTGGTCATGGTGCTGCCGTTGTCCAGGCAGCCAGGAGGTTCCCTCCCCTGACAGCTGACATGCACACTAAGACAAGAAGGCCCACTACACCTTCTACTGTGAGCATGCATGTTCTTGCATACACCTCATGAAGGCCATCAAATGAAAATGGTTTGGAAGAAAGTGCACGTCTTCAGTCCATACAATGCATGCCAGTAGTTACTGGTGGAACTGGCCAGAATGCCTCCACCCCCAAGTCAATATTAGTCACGCTTTCTGTTCCTCCAGTACCACAGATGTTAGTTGATAATGGCACACAGTCAGGGCTTTGCTCCTCTGTGCCTCAGCATACAAATAACACTTGTGTTTTAACCACGGGAACAGAAAATATGGTTAATTTCATAGTGACACTATCAGGTGGTTTACTAGAAAAATAATACTCCTGATGTAGTCCACTTTGGAAGCTGGTATCCAAATAAATTCTTGCAGCAGAACTTGCAACATTCTGGGGCTCATAGTCATTTAGCAGCTTTAAACAATCCTCTGTTTAATATTTAGGGACAATATTTAAATAATCCATTCCCAACAAAGCAGACTCTCACTATGTGTGAAGGGAGTGGGCGTAGTTGCATACTGCCACTTTACAAGGAATTGAGGGATAGTCTTGGGTCTGTCACAGTCTTAGTTACATAGGCAGGTAATATAATCAGTCGCTTGGAATGCAGTACTCTACGCTCCCTCCGAAGACGACGCTACTTGATTTCCTTTTCAAAATTCACCATTATTGTTAGTGTTGACTTGGGAGTCAATCTAGGTAGCCTGCCTTACGGTAATTATGTGATCAAAGTGTTACACGCTCACCTCGCAGAAAGTCAATATTCACAGCAGAAAAATCTTCCAATGAGTTGGAAGCTTAAGTATGACCATCCAAATGAAACAGATTCTAGTCAAATCTCTCTCCCTTCTTCTCCAGTCAGTCTCTAACAGTCAAAAAGACATACAACTCCAAAAAAGTAAAATTAAAAGGTTACACAAATCCAAAATTTATAATTAAAAATACCTCATCAGAAAAATAATAAACTGACAACTTGATCTGTGCTGTAAAAGCCCTGCCTGGCCTGATTAAATTAAAGTAACTGAGTAATAAGAGCTGGAGCCTTGTGGAAGGAACTTTTAGCATTTAGCAGGGATATTGAATTACAGCTATGTGGACTTAAGTCTTCATCCTGCCCTGTTAGACATTTAAGGGAGGACTTTGTGGATGTGGTCTTTTTGCTGCACTTCGGAAAAGAGTTGTAACACAAGGATTTTAATCAAGGAGAGGAACAGCTTATGGGTCTCTGGTGGCATACTGACCAGTCCTGATGCCTTCCAAATGCAGCAGTCCTAATAATGAATTCAGTTTCCTGAAACATTACTGGCATAGCAACTGAGATTTTCCAAATTCGTTTATGCAAACGTTTACCTTACTTCAAAGTACTCAAACTCAGGCAATGTACTGACGGGTTCAGTGCCGGCTAGAGCTTTAGGAATTCCATGCTTATTTTGGATTACTCTATCCTCCTATATTTTTCAGCTTCCAGGCTAAAAGAAAGTCAGGCCCCTGAACATAATGAATTTGCATGGCTTTTTAATGCATACTCTTTGAATTTAGCATCTTTATAATACAGTAAATCTGCTGTTAAACCTGGTTGTTCAACATCTGTAATGGGTCTTCTAAATGTTCCCTCGGCTCTGTTATAGGATTCTTAAGACTCTGGCAACTTTGTAACAACCTTGCCTTTTAACTTCTGAAAGTACCACCAGGTGAAAACTAACAGGGAACCAAAGGGACTCGTAAATGTGTAAATTTCATTACTTTGATAAGACAATCTGTGCTTTCCTTATTCTTAACTCACTCCAAAGCAGCTCTGGAAGTTTGCACTGTAACTTCCAATGGGCGGAGCCTAACCCTTTTGACAGAATCAGACTATGTCCTCACATTTCAAACAAATGTTCATATATCTGGAAACATAGGGGTTATGAAAGTATAAATGGCAAACCCTTCAGCATAAACTATTTTTTACAGTGGTAGTATTCTTTAGGTTCTAGGTCTTAAACTGAATTTTATGTCACAGTATTACATTTGTAATATTTTGTAAACAACTTACAATATCTCAACAACAACTAGCATTACACACATACTGTCAGCAGCAATTTATTCATCTAGCTGAGAGCTTTCAAACAAGGCTAAGGAGTTTTGTTTGTGTTACTTTGTTGTTGAGATGTTTAGAAAATATGAACATTATACCCATCTAAATTAATACTGTATGAACAGTTAATATCTCTATCTGTACTAGACAGAGATCAAATATTAACACAGTTGAGTTTGGCACTGTATATGTTTTAAGAAGAAATCTTAAAACAGTGTCCATAGCATGGTTTTTGATTTATTGATGCAAATATGAACAAGCAATATCTGACGCCTAGACGCGTCAGTAGGAGTTCACTGCAGTTGCACCTGGAGGCGTCACTTGGATACAATGAGTTCTCGAACCCTCCAGGTGACAATACTCAGCATCTGGCAAAAAGAAACCTGCAAATAGTGTGTTACAGTGTTTGCAAGGGTAGATAAAATGAAAGTGTCCTGCAAGATAAGGACAGCAGGTCACTAGACTCTAATAACCAGTAGTCAGACTTTCATGACTGGTTCCAAGGAAGAGCTGACTGGAGAGACTGGACATTAATCACAGACTCGGGCTTGCACATCCAGGAAGGAGGGAAGGCTGCCTGGTGTGCTGCACTGCTGTCCCACAAGCACAAGCTTGAAGATGCTGCAGGCAACATTAAGGGCAATGAATGCAACTGCCCCACTAAACAGCACAGCATGCTACAGCTGGAATCAGCACCTTCATGGGAAAGTACAGTTGTGTACACTTACCATAAATGCAGATGTTCGAGTGCATTCATTGTTGCAGTCACCACATTTGGGTTATCTGCTTGCAGTAGCCCTCAGTCGGCCTGATTAACAAAAAGTCTTGGGTCCTGCGTCGGTTGTTGTCAGGTCGTCAGGGGTATAAAACATGCAACCGATGCCATTAAATCAGTTTTTCTTGCCCCAGATGTCAGGTGCCCCCCTAATGGCAAGCAATTAAATATATATATATATATATATATATATATATATATATATATATATATACACATATACAGATATATATATATATATATATATATATATACATATATATATATATATATATATATATATATATATATATATACACATACACACACACAAGGATATACCTCCAGTAAAAAAGCAAATACACCAAAAAGCTTTTAAGCATAGTAAAGGAGAGTAAAGGAATAGCCAAAGGAAGTCAGGGGGCTGGAGGGGAGGGTAACTAAGACTGCAACAGTGAATACACTCGAACATCTACATTTATGGTAAGGACCAAAAACTGGGACCGGGTTAGCCCCGCTCCGCCTCATGCCTTTCGGGCTCGCTCCCCTCCCTGCCCCCTTATCCCACCAGCCCCCACTGTGTCTACATTTATAGCCACTAGGCCACACCCCTACTTCCTCTCCAACCTACACAACTTCCTCTCCAATTCCCCCCCACCACTTTACTGTTTAACCACTACTATTCCTCTGAAGCACATTGACCCCACTCATTGATGACATATAACATGTCTATAAATAATTATAAACTCCTTCCTCTTATCTTACCACTCTTAATTCTGCCATACTTTCTTACTAGCTATGAAAATCTCACATTCGTAGGTTTCTCTTATCCAAAATGCCAAACCAAGACCCCCCTACCTCCACTGACTGCGGAACTTGCCCACTACTACACTACCCCAAAATATATAAATTCCAACCACTTGCTTCTAAAAAAAACCACTCCAATCAACACCAAAATCCAAATATGAACTAAAACTACTATTCAAACTTATTAGACTACTAGCGTATCTAAGAAAAAACATAACCAAAGATGGGGACATCCATCCTAATCCAGGCCCAACCTTAACTCAAAATCCTACCAGCCCACCATTCTCCCACGACTGGTCAACTCCCTCCTAATATGCCACTTAAACATTAGAAGCCTAAACAATAAGATACATAGCCCTGCATGCTGTACTAGCCACATACCTCCCCAACATAATGTGTCTATCTGAAACATGGCTCCGGCCATCAACCAAAGACAATGAGATCCTGCCTCCTGGTTACAATATACTTAGGGCAGATAGAGTAAAGAAAAGAGGAGGTGGAATAGCCGTCTTATATAATAGCACACTTAACATCATAACTAACCCTATACAACCACCCTAGGTCTCTAACGCTGAAATACTAGCTCTAAAAATTCTACTAAATAATCATAAGGGCATTAACCTAATTGTCACCTATATTCCCCCTGGGAACAATGTAGAAACACTAGAGGTCATTCTACATTGGATAGCCAACAACTACCCTCAAGAAACCATTGTCCTGGGCGATGTTAATATTGACTGGAACCAATGCACAGCACAGTCCAACCCCATCCCTGTTAACCTACATGGATCATATCATCTACCACACGTACAGGTAACAATAATCAAAAAGAGAGTATACTAGACTGGATACTCACCAACAGTCATCCCCAGAACTATATGTCTGGAACTCTCCCTAATGATCTTAGTGATCACCTGCTCACATACATCATGAAAGACAAAATTAATTGTACAAGCTTACCTATTTATAGGTCTATCAGATCCAAGAAAAACTTTGACCCAACTAAATTTCAACTTGAACTCAAATCATGTAACTGGACAAAACTAAAGTTCCTTCCCCTTGGTGAGGCAGCGTCATCATTTAACAATTCATTCCTTACTATACTTGACTCGCATGCCCCTAAACGCTCAATAAGAATTAAAACTCAACTAGCACCCTGGCTAACAACAGACACCAAAACCAAAATAACAACTAGAGACAAAGCGTGGGATAAATGGCACTACCAAACTACCCCTAGATCGTATCAAATTCCAACAACTTAGAAATGAGACTAAAAAAGCCATCATACTAGATAAGAAAAATTACTTCTACAATCTGCAACATAAACATCAGAATAACCCTCAAAAGTATTGGGCAGGCATACATAAACTTCTCCAACCAGGCAAATCCACTACTCCGACCCCAGGAACATTATCTGGCAAGAGCCAAGAAGATATAGCCAATTCATTCAATACTTTCTTCACAGAAACCATCCAGTCATTAGCTAACCAACTTTCTCCTCCCCACACTTCTATAAACACTATACCAGACTCACCACTCTCTTTTAACTTCCAGCCAGTGTCCACATCCTTTATCAGATCCCTTTTGAAAAAACTGAAGCCAACCACCCTTTCAGCCGATCTTCTGCCAGCTGAATACCTGCAAATTGCTGCAGATGTCGTAGCCTACCCTATCTCAATCCTAATTAACAGAACCATAACCGCCTCAATCCCCTCAATTTGGAAAATATCCTATGTTATTCCACTCCACAAAGGACGTTCATCCACAGAACTATCCAACTATAGACCTATAGCCATACTATCACCACTTGCCAAAATTATGGAAAAGTGCATGCACAACCAACTAATGCTCTATCTAACCCAAAATAAACTACTCACAGACTCTCAACATGGATTCAGACCCCATCATAGTACAACCACTGCCCTCCTCTCTTTTACTGAAAACATTAATCTTAACCGGAATAATAAAAAATATCCTCCGCTCTCTTCCTGGACCTATCGAAAGCCTTCGATATGGTAAACCATCAGTTACTTCTATATACTTTAAAAACCCTGTATCTAGATACTCCAGCCCTTGACTGGTTTCAAGCTTACCTCACTGGGAGACAACAAGCAGTAATGTGGCAAAACAAGCTCTCCTGCCTACTACCAAATAGTATAGGAGTTCCTCAAGGTTCCATATTAGGACCTCTCCTCTTTTCAGTCTTCATACACGACATCCAAACAGTCATCCCTGAAGCCACCTGCATTCAATATGCAGATGACACGACTATAATATGTTCCAATGCCTCTCTTGCAAATCTACTAACTACCACCCAACATAGCTTCACCAAAGTCAAAAACTGGCTTGCCAACCATCTCCTGATCTTAAATCCAAACAAAACCAAGTTACTTCTCTTCTACCCAACCAATAGATCTCCGACTGAAAACTTCACTATAAAATCCAATAATGGGACCATAATCTCCCCAGACACCTATACAAAGCTATTAGGAGTAAACATTGACAATAAACTCAGATTTGATATACATATCAACCAAGCCATTAAGTCAGTCAACAAGAAACTTGGGACCCTATATAGAATTAAAGCCTTCCTTATCCCGAATGCCAGGGCAGCCACAGCCCGTTCACACCTTCTCTCTACCCTACTATATGCCTCTCCTGTCCTCACTCACCTTAACAAATCTGATCTGGCCAAGCTCTCATCCTGCTATAATCACATTGCCAGGTTCGTTACAAGCCTCCCCTACAGAACACACCACTGTACTAACCTGAAAAAGCTTGGATGGACAGAATTCCCACACCTTCTTCACCAGTCCCAACTCATAGAGGCCTTCAAAATCCTTAAACAACCTGAGAATACCCCAGCACTAAAAAACTTAATGACTCCCTACTCCAATCTAAGCTGCCTTCGCTCAGCAAACAGACTCCTTGTCCAAACAACTAAATCTCTCAACCTAGGTGGTGACGCGCTATTTGCCAACACCACTGGTAAAATATGGAACTCTCTCCCAAATAACATCATGCTTGCAACTTCTCTAAGTCAATTCAAAAATAGTCTAAAACTCCACTTCAAGTCACACTGGCTATGTCCTTGCTCAAACCCAGACTAGCTCTGTGCCATTAACTAAAACATAAACAACTAGCTAAGATGATAAGTACTTTGTATACTGTGATAAAGAAATATGTATCCTGTCTAACTCTATGTAATTATACTGCCTACCGTCCTTGCTAATATGTTATTAATGTTACATTTGTAGTAATCTCAGAAATAGTAATGGCAGTCTTGTACTTGTATGTAAATAGCCTATGTTTTTGTTAAGTTCTTTCAGCTCATTTACTGTACCTAATTATCAATGTAACTCTGTTGGAGCTTTTCTCCCCGGGCCTCCACTGAAAAAGGACATGTATCCAGTCGGACCATCCCGGTTAACAAATGTAAAATAAATAAAATAAATAATGAGCTGAAATGGCTGAGGCATGAATTTTGATGGAGGAGAAAGACAAGCCCTTGTGAAGCATCTCAGTTAAGTATTGTAAAATCTGAGGTAAATTGGGCACTGCTGTGCTCATCTCTTGAGATTGGTTCCAGGCACAGAATCTTTTCCATTTGTCAGCATATGATTTTCTAGTACTAGGCCTCCTTGCTTCTAAAACGATGTCCATTACTGGTTTACTGAGGGGTGGCAAAGGTGAGATTAAGTAATTAGCCAGGTTGCTAGGTTCAGAGTTTGAAGTTGAGGGTGCAGAATGTGGTTCTCCTGCTGCGACAACAGGGTAGGAGTCTGAGGTGTGTGTCATGGGGCCAATGGTGACACACTGTGCAAGAGGGGGTTTCAGTCTTGGCGTGGCCAGTCCGGTGCAATCAAAATTGTCCTTGGTTTGTCTTGTTAGATCTTTAGTAGTACTTTGGAGAGCAGAGGTAGAGGAGGAAAGGCATAAACTGATAGTTTTTTTCCAGCTGAAGGACAGAGCATCCACTTTTCAAGCTTATTTGTGGGGAGTCCTTGTGCAAAATTTGTCCAATTGGTAGTTCTGGGGGGAGGCAAACAGGTCTGTATCTGAGCTCCCCCATTTGCTTGTCAACATGTTGAAAATCCATGGCTCCAGTTTCCACTCGTGTGGGTCCATGAGGTTCCTGCTTAGTTTGTCTGCCAGTGTATTTAGTTTTCCTGGCACTAATTGAGCTTGTAGATGCACTTGGTAGCTCAAGGCTCTGTTCCACAATGCAATGGCTAGTCTGCAGAGGGGGTAAGAATGTGTACCCCCCTGCTTGTTTATGTACCACATAACAGTGGTGTTGTCCGCCTTTACCATTAATTGTCCTGGAAGAAAAACTACAATCCACTCTGCTACAGGCCCCATGAAGGCTCAGTGTCTCTCCAACCTAACACCACTCTTAAGTATTCAACTGCGGTACCACCTTTAACATTCTTGTAAGAAAAGCGCAGTCCGGGTCTGAACTGTCTGCAAACAGCTACAGTTAACTTTGAACCTAACACCACTCAAGTATTCAACTGCGGTACCACCTTTAACATTCTTGTAAGAAAAGCGCAGTCCGGATCTGAACTGTCTGCAAACAGCTACAGTTAACTTTGAGTATGTGTCTACCTGGTTGAGCCAATATTCATTTTCCCGTGGAGAGTACTCTGCTTTGGTTGTAAGCATGTAAGCAGCCCCCCCCCCCCCACACACACACACACAAACACACCTTCCACTTTCTCTTATTCCCTTCTGTTAGCAAATAGTATCCATAACTGATCAATACTGTGTGTTTGTAAATTTAAACTATGACCACAGTAGCCTACTGATACAAGGTTATCCTGTTTTTCCACCTGAGAAATTAAGAAATGACTTACAGTTTCAGAGCAGTCCTTGGTCAATTGTGATGGTTTCTTAACACATACTTGTCTTTGGTTTGGCTCATTAGCAGCAGAACAAATAACTGCCTGCTCACACCCTTGTTCTCCCCTCCCCCTTCCCTGTTTATTACCTTAAGACAAACCCAGAGTTAATAAATATTACTACAATCCACTCTGCTACAGGCCCCATGAAGGCTCAGTGTCTCTCCAGTAAGTGTGTTTTACAACTGTAAAAGCCTATTTTTGTTGAATTGTATTAGACATTGTACAACTGTATATGTTTATGTTGAATTGTGTTAGACATCTAATATGATTTATGCTTTATTATTAGATGTTACTATGGCATGCTAGCATTTGTATGCACCAATTTGTTTTTAGTATAATAGTATGTATGGTATATTTTCATAGCTGCACCTTGTTCACTAATGTTATTCATGTAATTGTGCTGTGTGTAGACAGCTCATACTGGTGTCTAATTATTTCTATATAATTGTGCTGTTACTGGTGGATAGAATCACATTAGAGAACCACGACAGATTGCTGCTCGCTATATTTTTATCTGTGACTGCATAACTGTTTGGGGTTTCTTTTCTAATGTTCTTCCAATTGGCTCAGTATCTGCATATACTAAGTAGTTGGTTCAAGACATTGTCCTACATGCGGTAGCTATTTGCTCAGTGTGTTTTTTGTAATCTTTATAATTTATATTTACCATCTCAAAAGTGCTTACTCCTCTCTGTACTCTTCTTTTCTAGACCCAACACCACTCTTAAGTATTCAACTGCGGTACCACCTTTATCATTCTTATAAGAAAAGCGCAGTCCGGGTCTGAACTGTCTGCAAACAGCTACAGTTAACTTTGAGTATGTCTACCTGTTTGAGCCAATATTCATTTTCCCCTGGAGAGCACTCTGCTTTGGTTGTAAGCAGCCCCCCCCCCCCACCACACACACACCTTCCACTTTCTCTTATTCCCTTCTGTTAGCAAATAGTATCCATAACTGATCAATACTGTGTGTTTGTAAATTTAAACTATGACCACAGTAGCCTACTGATACAAGGTTATCCTATTTTTATACCTGAGAAATTAAGAATTGACTTAAAGTTTCAGAGCAGTCCTTGGTCAATTGTGATTGTTTCTTAACACATACTTGTCTTTGCTTTGTGATTGTTTCCAGACCCTCATACGAGCAACTAACACGGTCTGTACCCGCTTCGCTCCCCACCCTGCCCCCTATTCCCTCCTGCCCCCCGGTGGTCCCACCTTTATTGCACTCAAACCTCTCCCAGCTTTCTAATAGCCAACCACAGCACTAACCCAACACTACCTCCTCCATCTTCCCACTACTATCACAACTCCTCAACTAACATGTACAAGCATACCTTTCCTATGCTCACTGCATGCACTCTCCTTGCATATCTTACATCCTACCAAAGCTCCATCATTCCCCCACTCAACCACTACCACTGTACTACTACTCACACCACCACTCATGTCTCACCTACACTCGGCTCCCCTCCCACCAGCTCAAGAACCCTCCCTATGCACCCCCCACATATTCTACCAACTATATTACTCAAACAAAGCATCCCTACAACTTAACATAGTAACCCTCCCACCATACCTATTACCCACAGAGCACAATCATAAAGTTTCCCTTATAATCAAACACATTCAAAAACTGAAAAAAATAATAATCTCATGCTTATCAAAACTAGCCCTAAGTGGAGACATCCACCCCAACCCTGGCCCTACCATCTCCAACCACAATCTTCATAATCAGACTAGAAACCACAACTTCTCCCATATTACAGCCAATAGAAAGCCAAGTGACTTCCTTCTACTATGCCTAAATATTAGAAGTATATCCAACAAAGTCCATGAACTCCATGCCACCACAGACTTGTACTCCCCAAATATAGTCATCCTGACAGAAACCTGGCTAAAACCTCACATTACCAGTGAGCAAATACTCCCTACAGGTTACAGCATACTAAGAGTAGACCGGCTAAACAAAAAAGGAGGTGGTGTAGTTATAATATTTAAACAGCATCTAAACATCCAGATCTTAAAATCATCAGCTCCACAAATAGGCAATGAAGAAATAATATATACCAACCTCAAAGTTAACCAAAACAAAACCATCAACATAATTGGATGCTACTTCCCACCTGGCCAAAACATCCCTCCCCTAGAAAACCTCCTCAGCTGGTCTACCCACCATCTCCCCCAAGAAACTATCATCTTAGGTGATTTCAATATTGACTGGCAATCCTGTTCGGCAACAATCCAACCCATCATGTACACCTTCATGGCTTCACTCAACTAGTCCAGTCACCAACCAGGATAAATAAAAACTCCACCAAGCACACTACCCTGGATTGGATACTAGTCAGTAAGAGCCCCCAGTCATATATAACAGGCTGCTTATCAGATAGCCTCAGTGATCACTCCCCAACATTCCTACTCAAAAAATACCTATACCAAGCTAAACCTGTCATCTACCGTCAAATACGTAAAAAACTAAACTTTAACCCACTCACATTCATCTCATCCCTCAAATGTAACTGGCATCCTCTAAAGTACCTCAGTCTAGATGATGCAGTTGAATTTTTTTAATACTACCTTCCTGAGCATCCTTAATTACCATGCCCCCATAAGACACTCCAGAACCAAAGCACAACCCTCCCCATGGCTACAGAAAACCACTAAGTCAGAAATGTAAAACAGGGATAAAGCCTGGGAGCACTGGCGCAAAACAAAACCCCCTCAGCTAGACAGAAATTCCTAGAACTACGCAATAGAGTCAAAAAGCTGATAAAACAGGACAAATCCCAATACTACCAATCTGCCCTAGACTCCTCATAACACAGCCCCAAACAATTCTGGTCCTCCATAAACTCCACCCTCCACCCAGGTAAAGTCAGTACCCCCCCTCCTAACATCCCCCACTCCTCAGAAAATATTGCTTCCTCATTCAACACACACTTCACCCAAACCATACTATCACTAGCTAAACAACACAACCCCCCTCCCCTCCAACCCACATCTTCAACTAGTAATCTCCCCACTGCCTTCTCTTTTTCTCCTGTACCTACCTCCAACATAAAAAAAACTCTTAACTAAACTTAAACCCACCAAATTAGCAGCAGACAGCCTCCCAAGTGAATACCTACAAATCGCAGCTGATGCTCTGGCCTACCCAGTATCCATCTTGATTAACCGATCTCTGTCGGAAAGTTACGTTCCCACACTGTGGAAAGTATCACATATAATTCCCCTCCACCAAACCATAGGACCACCACTGCCTTACTCTCCTTTACTAACACTATCCTTCAGCATAAAAACAATGGCTCTCTCTCCTCTGCTACTTTCCTAGACCTATCTAAAGCATTTGACATGGTCCTACACAAACAACTTATCTCTGTCCTCAATAACCTATCCTCACAATCGGTCACCAACTGGTTTCAGAGTTACTTGTCTGACCGCCAACAATCCGTTGTATGGCAGAATGGCATATCTCCCCAACTGCCCGTCTCCCTAGGGGTTCCCCAAGGATCCATCCTTGGACCCCGACTCTTCTCAGTTTACACCAATAATCTAGCCTCTGCCACCAAACATGGCACACTCATACAATACGCAGATGACTCGACCATCATCTGCTCAGCCCAGTCCCTACCAAAATTGCAAAAAGTCACACAGGAAGCCTTTTCCTCTGTTGAAACATTGTTATCCGATGCCCGATTAATACTCAACCCAAACAAAACTAAACTACTCATCTTCCAACCCACCAAACATACTCAAAACAACTCTCACTTTAACATCACGGCAAAAGACACCACTATATACCCAACTGAACATACCAAATTGCTAGGAGTGGAAATAGACAATAAACTAAAATTTTACATTCACATATCCATGACTATAAAGTCCACAAAAAACTAGGAGCGTTATACAGAAATAAGCAATTTACCACCAAAGCAGCAAAGATTTCAATAGCAAATTCCCACCTTATCTCCATCCTACTTTATGCCTCTCCAATATATACCAACCTAAGGCAATGCGATCTAAACAAGCTAGAGACCTGCTACAACAAAATCGCCAAATTCACCACAAGGGCATTCTACCGTAGTCATCACTGTCTCTCACTTGCTGAACTTGGCTGGCTTGAACTCCCTCACCTCCTTCAATGGTATCAACTCTCACTCGCCCACAAACAAGTAAACCATCCACTAAATGTCCCATCCCTCTAGAATCTACTCCAACCCTATCGCACCACCAAACCACTAAGATCCAGCAGCAAAAATCACTTGCAGATCACTAAAGCCAATAACTCTGCTGGTGAAGCAGTATTCTCTTGCGCCATAGCCAAATTATGGAACTCACTCCCACCCACAATTACCTCCATACCATCATGCACCCACTTCAAAACTTTACTAACAGCACAACTAAAAACATGCTGGCTATGCCCTTTCAACTCCCACTCTAATATCACCCACCCCATCCAACCACTACCTTTCTTTCCACTCCACTAACTACCTTGATTATAGCAAGCTCAGATACTCATAAGCCAGTACTTATTATACAGCACAAACTTCTTCTTCTTGTAACATTTGTTAATGTCTGGTATGCACTTCACAGATAAAGATTCTAGTTGTCTACTGATGTACTATGTTCTTCATCTGTAAATATGTTGTAAGTAATTGCTATGTAAATTGTTAATCACTATGTAATCCAATGTAAATACTGTCTATTTCAACTGTGGAGCTTTTCTCCCCGGGCCTCCGCTGAAAATGGACGTACGTCCAGTCGGACACTCCCGGTCAACAAATTTAAATAAATAAATAAAATAAAAATAAATAAATTGAAAGCTGTCAGAGCTTTCTGTACAGCTAACATTTCTTTTTGACTGATATGCAGGTGCATTTGACTTGGGTTCCATTTGCCCTGAATGCACTTCCCTGCCAGGTGAGTCCCCCATGCATAGTCTGATGCGTCTGTTGTTAGGGCTTGGGCAGCAGGGGGTAGTGTGAATGATGGTCCCTTGTTTTGTTGGCAGGCCTCTGCTCACCAAAGGAACTCTAGGTGTAGGCAAGGTATGATGGGAATCATTGCTTCTAGATCCTGAGAATGTTGACGCCATAGGCTTCTTAGATACCACTGGTAGTGTCCTCATATGTAGTCTTGCACATGGAATTAGAAGAATGCAGGAGGCCATGAACCACAAGGCTTGTAGTATTTGCATTGCAGATAGCAGGGTTCTGTTGGCCACTTGTTTGAAGTAGGTTGTCAAATGAATTTGCTTCTCTGGCGTAAGGAAAGCCATCTGGGAAGTTGTATTCAAGCTTACTCCCGGGAATATAACTTGTTGACAGGGTACCAGGTGTGATTTCCTTTCGTTTATGGTGTACGGCAAACAAGTTAGCACCCTTTGTACAAAGGCCAGATGCTTCAAAAGTATGTCCTGGCTTTCTGCCTGAATTAGACAATCGTCCAGGTAAGGGTATATTTGAATATTTTTTGCCTGCAAAATGCAATGTCTGGAGCTAGGCACTTTGTGAATACCCTGGGCGCAGTAGATAAGCCAAAGGGCAGTGCAGAGAACTGATAGTGCGTGTAGCCTGCTTTAAAGCGTAGATATCTTCTGCAAGATTCCCTGATTGGGATGGGCAGGTATGCTTCCTTTAAATCTAGTGTTGCCAACCAGGCGTCTTTGCCTAACATAGGAAGCAACTGGTGAAGAGTCAGCATCTTGAATTTTGGAATCACCAAAAAGATGTTTAAGATAGGTCCAGGATAGGACGCCATGAATTCTCTTTTCTGGGTACCAGGAAAAGCCTTGAGTAGAAACCTTGCCCCTTTTCTGGTACCAACTGAATAGCCCCCATGCTTAAGAGAAGATACTTGCTTTGGGGCCTCTGCCCACTGATTTGGGGGTAGATCTGGCCACCCGCTTGGTGTTGGTAATGTGAAGTGAAATCTGTATCCCTGGGACACTATTTAAACCCATTTGTCCTGGGTAATGAGTTCCCAGTTCTTTGCATGAAGAGCAATCTTTCTGCCCCCAAAGGGGCAATCAGTTGAGAAGTGCTTGGCAGTTTTAACAAGAAGTCAATGAGACAGTTTACTAGAGGGGGGAGTTTTATTACTCCCAGATTTGGAAGTTGAGGCCCCCCACTGCTTAGTCCTGTGCATACCCTGGGAATGAAGCCTGGCAGCTCTGCTGGATATGGGTTTGGACTGAAGGTCTGGAAGAGGCAGGAAAATATCAATTCTTGTAAGGCCAATGCCTACTAAACCTTGGAAGTTGTACTTGTAAAAAAATCTTTAACGGTTTGCATAGATTTAGCTTTTTCTTCCATTTTTTTTTTTTTTAAGAACAACTTCTGCCTTGTTGCCAAATAGATAGTCCTGGTTTAAGGGAGCATTCAGTAATTTCGCTTTAACATGATCTGGCAAGGATTGTTCCTTAAGCCAAGCATGCCTTCCAAGTACAGACCCAGTTACAGCAGCCCTGCAAAATGCCTCCAGTGAATCAAAACCACATTGCAAAGTAAGTTTTCCAACTTGTTCAGCTGAATGCAGTAAATTCTGTAAATCCTTATTTTCAACACAATCAGGAATCACCATTTTCTGTTTAAGCAATCCGATAATATGCTGCTGATACTTTAACATATGAAACTGGCAGCAAACAAATCCAAACCAGCCCAGAAGTTGAAAATGTTGAAACACAGGTGCCCAGTAGGAAGGTAGCTGGAATAAAGAAGCTGAACCACGACAAAATTAAATCTTTTTTAATACAAAATGGTGAGCGCTTTCGCAATGGTAACCATTGCTTCATCAGACAGTTCATTCAAACAGCAACAGCACTTAAATACTTAAATTCATTACTAAAACAACCAATCCTACCACACAAAGTGAATTCAGCACTCAGCAATCAATTAATTACTATGATTAAGTTTTGCCCTTAGTTAATTACTCAAGTCAAAACACTGTTTAAAAACCACATGCACAAAATGTAAAAACATGATCATGTGGACAAATATAAATAAATTACATAAAAAGTCAGTGAATAAATACATATACTCATGTTCCCCATTTAGTAACTGCTTGTGTGTGTGGGTATAAAAATATATGTACATTTATATAAAAATATAAGCAGTACACACTCAACAACTTAATATATATATTCCGCCGAATAAATACACATGCTGTCCACCTAGTAAATACATATGCTTTAAAAGTACATCTCAACAAATACTTGTCTTTAGTGATATCTATGCTAGAAGCAACTCAAGAAATGCTGTCATATTGACCCAAAGCCCTGCATGTGTTTATGTAACCTTCTCTTGTTAAGACAGTATTATTATTATTTATTTTATTTTAACCTTCTAGATTTTAGCACTGGCTTCAATGGAACACTATCATTCAAATCCAAACCTCTTTGTGCTCCTAAATGCAAAATCCATTTTACTTCCATATTGATGTGGTGTTAATGCTTGACATGGTGGTAAAGCAAAACTGCCAATCATTAGCGGACCACAGTTCCACTGTGGCGACCCCTAACCGGGAAAAGCCAAAAGACAAACAACAACATTTTCAGTAGTATTGACTATGTCCCCCATCCTATTGCTGACATTCTGAATGTGTAAAACCTGAAATAAAAATATATGGTTATCCCCCTTATCCAATGTATGCTTAAGCCAAAGCACTATACAGTTGCCCTTTTCTAGTGCAGTAAAGGTGATCCTTTATCCGTTCCCTAAGGTGACTGTTAGTTTTGCCAATATAAAAATGGAAACATGTTGTGCAGTGAGCTACATACACTACGTTTTTAGTACTGCAGTCAGCAGAATTCCTTAGCTCCCATAGATGCCCTGTTTCAGGGTGCTTGAAAAAGGATGTTCAGTTTAAGAAAAACAGTCTGTATGTACCAGTATTGCCGCATAATATAGAAATCTTCATAAAAGCTTGTGAAAATGCCATTTATAACACAGGAAACAATAGTTTTTTAGAAGGAAAGTATAATTTGACAAAGGGTGAGCACAAAGGATTGTGTGACTTGCAGACTAATGATAGCATAGTTATAAGACCCGCTGACAAAGGGGGACCAATGGTGGTATTGAATGCTGACTTACAATACAGCTATGCAAGAAATTTTATTGGATCCAAATGTATATGTTGAAGTACCAACAACAATTGTGTTTGAAATGAGTGAACAGATTGCCAGTACCTTATATGAATGCATGTGTATGGAATTAAGTAAAGATCTTTCTAATTATTTTACTGTTGAAAATCCACTCATACCTCAAATCCATGGTCTCCCCAAGATACACAAAGACCCATATAACCGGAAATTTAGACCTATAGTAGCAGGGGCAGGATGGCTAACAGAACCCATCTCTATATGCCTGGATAAGGAATTGAAGACAGCACTCAATGAATATGCATATGTCTTGAAAGACACAGAACAGTTTTTAGTGGACCTTTACGGGGCAGTGAAGCAAATGGGAACAGCAGATACGGGGATGCTGGCCACACTAGATGTAGTGTCTTTATTTACAAGTATACCCAATGACCAGGGGATAAGCATGGTGAAATCAGTGTTGACAAGGCAGGGAAAGTTCTCTAATACTAAGATATAATTTCTCTGTATGTTACTAGAATTGGTATTAGAGCACAACATATTTATGTTCAATGGCATATGCTATAAGCAATTGTCAGGGGTTGCCATGGGCAGAAGTTGTGCCAACACATATGCAAACCTGGTTATGGTTAACTGGGAATATGAACATCTGTTAGGTAATCCCCAAATAGCCTTTTACAGGCGTTTCACAGATCTTTTTATTTTTTTGGAAAGGTGTTGGTGAACAACTTACATCCCTGTATGCACACCTAAGTACTACTAGTGACTATTTAAAGTTTATGATGAACTGTTCTGAAATGAGTTTAGACTTTATGGACGTTACCATATACAGTGAAAATGACCAATGGTCTACGAAATGACATAGGAAATAATGCTACAGACCATCTTTTCTACACAGAAACTATGCATAACCCTAAGATTTTTCCTAACAATCAGAGGTCAGGCAATGAGAACATCTCGCATATGTTGTCAAAAGGAAGTGTATAGAAATGAGTTAACTAAGCTTTGAACAGGCTTCATTAATAGGGGATATAGGGAACATGAAATTGAGAAGGTGTACCATAATGTACACAAAGAAAGGAAAGGTAAAGCTAAGCCCTACTACTCTGATAGAGCAGGTAGTGACAGGGTAGGTATCAGGAATAGTGTATTATCACACATTCCGATGGTTTTACCATATACAAGAGAAGTGAAAAGGTTTGAAACCATCATACGACAAAATTGGCATATGTTGCTAGTAGATGAAGATACTACCAACATAGGGGGTGAACAGCCACATTTTGCATTTAGAAATAAGAAAAATCTGAAACACCAAGGATACCTACTCTGATGGATAGCACAGTGACTGGTACCCACAGATGTGGAAAATGCACACAGTGCATTTATATAGATGAATCAAGGTTTTTCAAGCACCCTGAAACAGGGCATCTATGGGAGTTGAGGAATTCTGCTGACTGCAATACTAAGAATGTAGTTATGTAGCTCACTGCACAACATGTTTCCATTTTTATGTTGGCAAAACTAACAGTCACCTTAAGGAACGGATAAGGGATCACCTTTATTGCACTAGAAAAGGGCAACTGTATAGTGCTTGGCTAAGCATACATTGGATAAGGGGGATGACCATATATTTTTATTTCAGGTTTTACACATTCAGAATGTCAGCAATAGGATATGGGACATAGTCAATACTACTGAAAATATTGAAGTAAAATGGATTTTGCGTTTAGGAGCACAAAGAGGTTTGGGTTTGAATGATAGTGTTCCATTGAAGCCAGTGCTAAAATCTAGAAGGTTAAAATAAAATAACTAATAGTAATACTATCTTAACAAGAGAAGACTACATAGACAAATGCAGGGCTTTGGATCAATATAACAGTATTTCTTAAGTTGCTTCTAGCATAGACATCACTAAAGACAAGTACTTGTTGAGATGTATGTTTAAAGCATATGTATTTACTAGGTGGACAGCATGTGTATTTATTCGGCGGAATATATGTATTAAGTTGTTGAGTGTGTACTGCTTATAATTTTATATAAATGTACATATATTTTTATGCTTATACCCACACATACAAGCAGTTACTAAATGGGGAACATGAGTATATGTATTTATTCACTGACTTTTTATTTATTTTATTTATATTCATCCACGTTCTTGTTTTTACATTTTGTGCATGTGGTTTTTAAACAGTGTTCTTCTGACTTCAGAAATTAACTAAGGGCAAAACGTAACCATAGTAATTGATTGCCGAGTGCTGAATTAACTTTGTGTGGTAGGATTGGTTGTTTTAGTAATGAATTAAAGTATTTAAGTGCTGTTGCTGTTCGAATGAACTGTCTGATGAAGCAATGGTTACCATTGCGAAAGCGCTCACCATTTTGTATTAAAAAAGAAGATTTTATTTTGTCGTGGTTCAGCTTCTTTATTCCAGCTACCTTCCTACTGGGCACCTGTGTTTCAACATATGAAACTGGCAGTTTAAGGCCCTAATGACCGAAGTTGCAGAAGTGTATACCTTCTTACCCCATCTACCCAGTGCCCTGGAGTCTCTATCAGAGGGAGTAGGATTTTTGGCAATAGTAGCTTTAATGCCCGTAGGTCCCTGTGAAATGGTCTCAGGATCTGCAGTAGGAATTTTAAAAAGGAACTTGTGGGAGTCAGGGACCCTGGAATATCTATCAGATTTTCTGGGAGCAGGGGGCAAAGAGTCATGGGCCAAGCTAGATTCCGAAAAGGCATCATCAACAATGTCTAGTACAGGAGGTATTTTTAGAATCAGAGAAATCCTGACTTTCCCAACGAAAATGCTCCCTGAGGGTATGCAAGGTTTCACCAAAAGAAAAAAACTACTGGGGGGGGGGGGATGCAGAGGGAATAGAGTACTCAGCATCAGAATCCTCATAGGTAGATAAAGGTAAATCCTGGTCATCAGAGGAAATAGAAAATTCAGAATCCTGATCAGAAGTATCATAAACAAACTCAGCCCTAGGTCTCTTAAAGGGGGAAGGTTGGCTTCCCCTGATAAAAGTACTAAGGTCTTCAGCCATTCTTATTTGTTTTTTAGGCATAGAGGCCTGGCCATGCAGTCTGGGCATCAGTTTTCTAGGCATGGTTCGAGTTTTAGGCCTTGAAGAAGATGGCGTTGGTTTAATACGCAAATCAGTAGGCCTGAAAACACACCCAGAAGCCGGTGCCTGCCCATCCAAGGTAGAGACATAGTACAGTTTTGTACCTACCATAAATGTAGATGTCCGATAGGCATGCATCTGCAGTCCTTACAAATGGGTTGTCCTGTCGTCAGGCAGCCCTTCGGTCGGCCGGATTCCAAAGTCTGGGTCTGGCCTCGGCTGGTGTCGCACTTCACCCGACGTCATAGCTGCAGTTCTTCGAGTATAAAGGCATCAGCCGACGCCATTTTCCTCAGTGTTTCTTGCCCCAGATGCCAGGTGCCCTCTAGGAAGGCTTAATTTGGATAAATGCAAATGGTTCCAAATAGTAGAGAGCAAACAAAAAATAAGCATGTAGGTACATATATACAAACAAATACACCATAATAGATTCCCCCAGCTAGCTACAAGATGGGCAAATACCCTAGGAGTACCACAGAGGGGAAGGAGGGTGGGTAATCCTGACTGCAGATGCATGCCTATTGGACATCTACATTTATGGTAGGTACAAAACTGTACTATGTCCTTCAAGGATGCATCTGCAGTCCTTACAAATGGGTAGAATACCATAGCCAAACTGGGGAGGAGGAGAAATAAGATTATGGTGTAGTTAAGATCCCTTGCAAAACAGCAGTGACAAAACCTGCTCGGGATCTGGAGTATAAAGGTAAATTATAATGCTTGGCAAATGTATGCACGGAGCTCCAAGTAGCAGCCTCTAAAATGTCTTTGGTAGCCACTCCTCGTAAAAAGCTGTGGTAGTGGCTGTAGCCCTTGTAGAGTGAGGCCTGATGTTTTCTGGAGTTTTCTTCCCATGGTAGGAGTAACAAAATCTAATGCAATTTCCTATCCACTTAGAGATTGTCTGTTTTGAAATTGCTTTTCCTTCCATTCCTGTTGCATATGCTACCAGTAGCTGGTCAGTTTTTCTATTGCTCTTGGTCCTGTCCAGGTAGTAGCGTAATTGTCTATGTACATCCAAGGTATGCAACAGTCTTTCTCCCCTGTTCTGTGGGTTGGGGAAGAATGTAGGTAGGTGGATAGCTTGATTTAAAGATACCCTGGAGACCACCTTTGGCATAAAAGTAGGATTAGTTCTCATGGACACTCTATCTTGATGGAAGATCAGGAAGGGCTGTACTGCCATTAATGCCTATAGCTCAGATACCCTTCTTGCTGAAGTGATTGCAAGCAGGAAAGCAGTTTTCCATGATAAGTACTGTAAATCTGCTGTAGCTGCTGGCTCGAAAGGAGGGAGTGTCAACTTTTCTAGCACAAAGTTCAAGTCCCATGCTGGCAATGGTGGCTTCCTAGGTGGTTTTATATTTTTAATTCCTCTCAGAAACTGCCTGAGCAGAGGATGAGAGAAGACTGGGGGATCCAAGTTGTATTCTGCTGAAATAGCTGATGCATGAATCTTAATGGAAGAATAGGACAGGCCGTTGTGGAAGAGCTCTGCCAAGTATTCCAGGATGTTAGGTATGTTTGCAAGTGACACATTCTCTCCTTTTGCAGTACTCCAAATGAGATATCTTTTCCATTTCGCTGAATAATTTTTTTCTTGTTGAGGGTCTGCGAGCCTCCAAGAGAATGTCCTTAACCCTTTGAGATAAATCCGGGTTATTTGGTCTTATGCAATGTTCCAGGCAGCCAGCTGCAGTGTTTTCAGGTTTGGATGCAGGGTTTTGAAGTTGTTCTGTGTTAACAGCAAGGGAACCAGGGGCAGAGGCCATATTTGTTCCCGAGACATACTCCTCAGTAATGGGTACCAATGTTGCCTTGGCCAGTCTGGAGCTATCAGGATGATCCTTGGACGGTCTTCTTTGATCTTCAATAGCACCTTGTGCATCAAAGGAAGAGGTGGGAATGCATATGCTGTCAGGTTTTCCAACTGAAAGATAGGAGTCCACTTTCCAAGCAAGTGGGTGGTGTCCTTGTGCAGAATTTTTTCAGTTGGTGATTGTGTGGGGATGCAAATAAGTCTATTTCTGGTAGTCCCCATTTCCCTGTAATGGTTTTGAGGATATCCGGATGCAGCATCCATTCATGGGCATCCGTGGTAGTTCTGCTTAGGATGTCTGCTAGAGTATTTTCTTTTCCTGGCACAAAAATTGCTTGTAACTGAATGTTGAAGTTCAGTGCCACATTCCAGAGGTCCATTGCCATCCGGCATAGAGGGTATGAATGTGTGCCTCCTTGTTTGTTGATGTACCACATAACTGTGGTGTTGTCCGTCCTTATCAGCAGTTGACCCTGTCGAAGAAATGGTCGGAATGCCTGAATTGCCAGTTTTACTGCCAGCATTTCCTTTTGATTTATGTGTAGGTGCAGCTGGTCTTGAGTCCATAAGCCTTGTATGCACTTGTCCAGCATGTGTGCCCCAACCGAGGTCTGAGGCGTCTGTTGTGATGGTCTGGCTTGGTTGAGTGCTGTGGAAGGGCAGTCCCTTGTTTGATTGACAGGCCTGAGCCCACCATTGGAATTCTTGCTTCAGGCATGGAATTATTGGAATTTGGGTTTCTAGGCTGTGCTTGTGCTGAGACCATAAATTCCTTAGATACCACTGTAACTTTCTCATATGTAGTCTGGCATGTGGAATCAATATTATGCAGGATGCCATGTTGCCGAGTGCTTGCAGGACTTTTCCTGCTGTTAGCTGGTTCTGCTTTGTTATTGCCTTGATGTAGAGAGGAGTTGCTCCTGTTTTCTACTGTCAGGAATGCCATTTGTTTTGATGTGTCCAGATCTGCACCCAAGAAGGTTATCCTTTGGGATGGTATCAGCCTTGACTTTTTATATTGACTGAGTATCCCAGGGCTTGCAGTAGAGGAAAGACCCTTACCAAATCTATTGTTAATTTGTTCTTGTTGTCCGCTTGTAACAGGCAGTCGTCCAGGTAAGGGTAAATTTGAATTCCCTGAAGTCTGCAATGAGCAATTACTGATGCCAGGCATTTCGTGAATACTCTGGGCGCAGTAGATAAGCCAAAGGGCAATGCTGAGAATTGATAATGCTCTGATCCTGCAAGAAATCTGAGGTATCTTCTGCAATTTGGTCGTATGGGGACGTGCAGGTATGCCTCCTTGAGATCTAGAGTTACCAGCCAAGACTCCTTGCCCAGCATGGGAAGAAGCTGCTGTAGGGTCAGCATTTTGAATTTTGGAACAATGAGGTATGTGTTTAAAGCGGACAGGTCGAGAATAGGTCTCCATTGGTTTAATTTTCTTGGTACCAGGAAGAGTCTGGAGTAAAATCCTTGTCCTTGTTCCATAGATGGTACCCTTTCTACAGCTCTCATCCTTAGTAAGTGAGTTATTTGTTGTAGAGCTTCTGTCTTCTGATTTGGAGGTAGGTTTGGCATTCCTCTCTTCCTTGGCAGAGTATGGAAGTGAAACCTGTAACCTTGGTCTATTGTCTGTAAAATCCATTTGTCTGCTGTGATGTAATGCCAGTTTACTGAAAATAAGGCTAGCTTCCCGCCTAAGGGTGCCTCTAGTTGTTCCCTGGTAGGCGGTGCCAGAGCCAAGTCACTGTGATTGTCCTGTGGAAGTGGTGGTGGCTGGATCTGTGGCTGTACCTCGCTGGTTGTTAGCCTGCCAGTGACGACCCCTGTAGGCACCTCTGGATTGACCCCTGCCTCTTGAGCACCTATTCCTGCCTCTCGGAGCTCTGGAGGTGTCTGGAAAGGACCAATTCTTGGAAGGCCAGTTCCTGCTAAACCTTGGAGGCTGGACCTGCAAGAAATCCTTGACTGTCTGGACAGATTTTGCTTTCTCTTCCACCTTCTTCAGCACCTGCTGTGCAGGGGAGCCAAACAAATTGAGCTTATCCATGGGAGCATCTAGGAGCTTTGATTTAACATGGTCTGGTAAGGACTGCTCTTTTAACCATGCATGTCTTCTGATCACTGTGCCAGTCATGGCTGATCTAAAGGAGGCCTCCAGTGCATCATAGCCGCATTTTAAGGAATGATTACTGACCTGCTGAATGTTATGGACCATTTCCTGTACAGATTTTTGTCTAATGGTTCATCCGAGGACAGTTTTTAGTTAACTGGTCTAACATAAATTCCTGATACTGAATCATGTGGAATTGACAGTTCAAGGCCCTAGCTGAAAGAGTAGCAGAAGTGTAAACTTTTTTACCCCATCTCTCTAAGGACCTAGATTCCCTTTCAGAGGGAGGGTTTTGGTAGAGGTAGCTGCTACAGCCTTGGGACCCTGGGAGATAGTTTGGATCTGCAAAGGGGCCTTATACAAATGATAATGTGTGTCCGAACCCTGTAGTACCTATCGGGCTTAGCAGGGGCCTGAGGAAGAGAATCAGGAGCAGTACAAGCATCATTAAAAGCATCATCCACAACAGTAAGTACTGGTGGAATGGCTAAAGGCCTATGCTGTGGCAAATGCAAAAGGTTCTAAGCCTTTTCTAGAGTCTGAAAAATCCTGGCCCTGCCATTGAAATTGTTCCCTCATAGCATGCAAGGTTTCCCCAAAAGAAAATTCCTCAGGCGGAGAGGCAGAAGGGATGGACTCTTCTGCATCAGAGTCCTCATAAGGAGAAAAAGGGGTCTCTGGAGGGTTTGAATTATCTGATTCATCAGAGGAGCCATCTGAAGAAACTGGCTCAGGGGCTCTACTGTAGTCCTCTTCTCTGGAGGTGGGTGAGAGGCCCTGTCTGGATGTGGTTGGGATCCCGGATCAAAGAAATGAGATCCTCTGCTAGACTAAGCATTTGTGAACTAGAACTAGGCCTGTGAGAAGGGGTCTTAGCAGGCACAGTTTTGGTAGTTTTTGCTGCTTTAGCCCTGGCAAAGGCCTTAATCGACATGGATGCAGGAGGCCTAGCAGCTCCACGTGCAGGGGTAGAAATATCCAAAGGGATAGTATCAGATAAATCCTGTGAACCTGTAAGAGCAGGTGGGATTTCAGTAGCAGTTTCGGCCAAGCTGGAAGAGGCCTCGGTAAGTGGCAAGCTTTCGGCCGAAGGAAGAACCGTGGACTCTGTTTCAGCCGAAACCGCGGACCGCGAGTGTCGGTCTTTTTCCTTGCGTTTTTTAGAAATTTGCTTAGTCGGAGCATCCGACGTCATAATGTAAGCAAAAGCGGAGCCGAAAAACTCTTCAGCAAATTCCGACCGACGTCTAAGCGTCCGTCGGTTGAAAGAAGCACAGGCTAGACAAGCTGCTACGTCGTGGTCTGGGCCTAAGCAAGGTAAGCAGTAAGAGTGGAAATCTTTATGAGGTATTTGTTTCCCACAAGTTAAACAGTTATTCACTTTTTCTGACATCGGCTGAGGCAAGAAAGAGTCCCCAACGGGGTACTTAGCTTTTTAGAAGTCTTCGGTACTTGTAGTAGTAATCTCTGGTTCTGACCGACCGGCACTTGAGAACAGCTTCTGCTTCGGGCGCCACGCGGCAAGAAAGACTGAGGAAAATGGCGTCGGCTGATGCCTTTATACCCGAAGAACTGCAGCTATGACGTCGGGTGAAGTGCGACACCAGCCGAGGCCAGACCCAGACTTTGGAATCCGGCCGACCGAAGGGCTGCCTGACGACAGGACAACCCATTTGTAAGGACTGCAGATGCATCCTTGAAGGACATCCATAGGTTCCACAGTTGAAGCATCTCGCGGCATACCGGACTCCGAATGGGTCTCAGTAGAGGCCTGCGAATCTGAAGTAGCGGGTATCAAAGGCTGCGAAAGCACCTCACTGAATACCGGCGAACTGGCGACTGGCTTAGGAGAAGCGTCATCGGCAGCCTTGGACCTCGGCGGTCTGTCTTTGCATTTTGTCGGAATGTCTGCAGTCAATGGCTTACCAAAGACATACCTGGATAACTCAACCGAGCACCAAAATATTTAGAAGCATAAATATACAGACGACGGATAGTTCGTGGTTTAAATAAGGCACAAAACCAACAGCGAGGTACGTCGTGATCAGAGCCTAGGCAAGGAATACAGTACGAATGAAAATCTTTATGAGGTATTTGCTTTCCACAAGTAATGTAATTATTTACTTTTACTGACATCGGTTTAGAGTAAGAAAAAGTTTCCCCAATGGGGTACTTAGCTTTTGGTTGAAGACTTCGGTTCTGAAATTATAAAATGAAAATTTCAGGAGTCTGCCGACTGGCACTTACGAACTGTTTCTGCTTTGGGCACCACACGGCAAGAAAGACTGATGTAATGGCATCTGCTGCATGTTTTATACCCCTGACAACCTGACGTCATGGAAGAAGAGACAGCAACCGACGTAGGACCCAAGACTTTGTTAATCAGGCCGACTGAGGGCTACTGCAAGGAGATAACTCAAATGTGATGACTGCAACAGTTAAATACAAAGAATATCAAGCATGTATTAGGCTGCCCGACGAAGCAAAAATCCTAAAAGCTGACTAGTACAGAACCTTTTACAAACTCGTCCACAAAGGAACAAATGGACAGGCTGATACACAATAGGACTGATGGGTGTCAAAGTTTAAAAATGTCATTGCTTGAAGTATAACAGATGAAGTGCACGGTAGCAACATTCAATAGCTGCTACATATGTGCAACTCCAAAGAGGGGCAGTGGCAGCACCACCACCATTGGCAATATGGTATTCTTTTCAACACTGATAGTAAGTCTACCCACGATGGGACTAAAGCTGATAATGGACAACTTATACAACTCAAATGCCCTAAAGATGAAGAAGAAAAAAAAAAAAAAAGGAGAACAAAAAGGGATGGTCAGTTCTCAGCTACGTATTACAGACTAACAAATATAACCACAGCCATGGGCATCCTAACCCACTTGCCCTCTACATCATGCTTCTTGTCATAACAAAAATACTTTGATCTTGTGCCCACTTTTAATAATTACTTTTATCCACTTCGATGAGGATACACCACTGTTTTGATGTGCCCAAAACACTACCAATGCAGAAGTCAGAAGCAGGACCACGACACACTGATTTCTGGTGCTACTAGATGAACCAGATGCACTGCTATGCATAAGGAAGCATTAAGTTGTTTTGGCAGTGTACTTGGGCCACTGATATAACAGCTAAAAACCAGGCTGCTACAGTTGACAACTCATCATGGACAGGAAATGCAATAATATCTCTCCTTTTTTTTGTTTTTTTTTTGTTACTGCTGATTGAGGTTTCTAACAACTGTCCTAAGCTCATCGCAATATTCACTGCTGCAAGTCCTCACTTTAGGGAAAAGTCCCAAAGCAGAGAGTATGGTAGGTAGATACCAGTGACAATTAGAAAAGACCCTGCCGGATGGCAGAGACAAATCCTGCCCTGCTCATACAAAGCGTGGACAGACACCTCTGAAGAAAGCTGCAGTGGCTGCAGCAGCTCCAGTGAAGTGTGCCTTGATCTATCCTGGGATAACATACCAGGAGATACATTTACCACAATCCATTTGTTTGCAACTGAGACAAACAGCTGATTAGATTTTCTGAATTATTTTGTTCTGTGCAAATACAATCTCGGCTATCTGTGCACATCTAGAGAATGAAGGGTCATTTTTCCACTGTTCTGCAGCTTTGGGTGAAAATTGCAAATTAATGACTCGGTTAAAGAACAGCTCAGAAACCATCTTGGTTATGAAGGGTTAGCTTGAAGGAATACCCCATCCAGGTGAAAAACTAAGAAAGGTTGTTTACACATTAAGGCTTGGCACTCAAAAATCTCCTAGCAGAAGTAGCAGCCACCAAAACGGTGTCTTCCTTCACAGAAATCAGAGGGCAGATGAAGCAGCTGGTTTAAAACAACAGAGTTACTTCTAGTATACAACGGAAGTCCCATGGTGGCTTAAGATGGAGGACCCCTTTTGGAAATTGTTTAACAGATAGCCAGGGGTACAAGAGTTCATCCATGTTCAGACAAATTGAAATGATAGCCATATGCACTTTATCAGATGTATAAAGCTAGGCCAGATTTGTAAAGATATGACATACTCCTGGACCACAGCCAGTTTAGTTTTATTTAAGTTGAAGTTTCTACAATGACACCAGAACTACCACCATTTCCATTTACTATAAAGGATTTTCTAGTATTCATCTTCCTAGAACCCCTCAATTTTAAACCATGTTTTCTAAATATATTTGCCTACCTAGAAAAAATGCAAAAATCATCCAAGATGTCGGCCTTCAAGGGGTCAAGGTTGCGGTGTGAAAAGGACCTTTGTTCTGACTCAGCAGGTTCACATGCTGAAGAAGCACTTGCCAGCAGGAAACAAGTATTGTTTTGACCAAAAGGGTGCTATCATAATCACTTTTGACTTTTCCTGATTTATTCTGAGTAGTATCCTTGGATCAAGGGTATTGGAGGAAATGCATGAACAAAGAAAAATCTGTCCAACTTAGAGGAAACATTTTCTAAGCCCTACAGTCACTGTCCTTCAGGAAAACTGTCTAGGTTGCCTGCTACAGATGAATAAGTCTACTTGGGAACATGAACACGCCTCATTCTGGCAGATTCAGAAATATATCCATCCATTTCCATCTGTTAGAAAGCTGCACAGCCTACCAGTAATCACAAAAATTCCATGGAATTCCTCCAGCGTGTTTTTACAGCCTGCCATTTTACAAAGAATTCTGGTTCATAGTTAAGTACAAGGCAGTTTGCTGAATGCTAACCATTACAAGCCTAGCCAAAACATCTTATTCAAAAGTTCCCTCCAGCCTCATGGGTGGCAAGATAACACAGAACTAGGGAGAACCTGAGGCTGCCAATCCAATTTTTTAGGTTTACCTTGAATACAACACTTTAGGCCTGCAAGCATCAAACTCATGTTACCCTATACTTGGGAGACCAATACTCAACCACTATAAACAAGAGTGATGTCTGCCTCTACAGCTATATCCCAGACCTGCACAGCCAGTCGGTACAGTAGGAATAGATGAGTAACAACATATTCATGTACCACATGTAATGAGCTGTTTGTTCTTCATGGGAAAATACCATCTTTTAAGATGTAGGTGAAAGTTTTGAGGTCTATTACTGCCATCTCTTGTGTTTCCTTCCATTTCTGGCCACTCCCCAAACTGAAGAGCTCCCACATCAGCCTCCAAACTAGGTACAAGGAATCCACAGTGAAGGGCAATGCACACTGTAATGCATTGAAAGGCACCCCTGATTCTGAATGTTCTGCTGCATGCACCATGAGATCTTCTTGATGCACAAGAAGACTGGGATGTCTGTCTCTAATGCAAGAATATGTTGATATCATCTGTTTCTCAAATATCACTGGAACTTTCACATAAAGGGGTCAGCAAATGGTACTACTAGAATGTCGGATGCCATGTAACCCAACAGTCTAAGGAACTCAACTGTTGAAATTTTCCTTTGCTATAAAATGTTTTGAAGTAGAGATTCAGACAGGTTACTTTTTGTCTGGGTGGAAGGCTTTGCTGAGGCTGCTATCCAGAGGGGGACACAGGATTATCAGACACTTGTTTCTCTTGGAGGTGGGGGTGGTATGACTCTGATACTAAGACTTAAATATCTGAAATAACTCAATGCAACCATCAGCTCCACATCCTTGAGAATCCTTCTAGGGTGTAAACCAGGATGAGGCTATTGTTTGCAAAGGAGTAAATGTTGATGCCCTTTGTCCTGCAGTAGGCAATTACTGGAGCCAGGCATTTTACAAAAATTCTAGATGCAGTATACAAGCTAAAGGGCAAGGATATAAACTAAAAGAGTTTCGTCCCTCTGCCACATATCTGAGAAATCTACTACTGCTACTGACAGTGACTATGTAAAGGCACGTGCCCTTTAGGTTCAGAGTAATTATAATGACTTGAAGTGGGATGAGAGATTAATACACCTTACAGCATTAGTATTCTGAATTTGGTATTTAGAGAAA
>NC_056747.1:136194067-136196567 GCF_019279795.1 Protopterus annectens
TATATATATATATATATATATATATATGATAAAGTCCCCTTGAAACCAGTCTTAAAGAATAGGAAACTGTCGGTAAAGTGAACAGGTTAGTATAGGTATTAGGTTTAATAAATGTATATAGATGTTAGTAACTGTGATACCAATCCAGATCTATCACTGTAATACAATATCTTTGCTATGGTTTTTATGCTAGTCTCCATTGACCATTTAGCATAATAGACTTTTAGTAAGTATTCCCATAGGCGTAGGCAATCGATTAGTTAATGAGAGCCGTACCTAGATGTATTATTATTGTATACTTATTCAAATGAGTTGTATATCTCCTAGGTTTTAAGAAAGTATTTATATATTCATCTATTATTAATTTTTATGGTATGAATTAGTAAATCATATGTGTGTTTTGTTTACGAAGTAATTTCATTTGCACAGTAGCACCTGCACTCCATAGGCTGAATTATGATAGTTCTACATCTGTTATAAAGGTTTTAAAAAGTCGTGGATGCCAAATTTTGATGAAAATATATGCAAACTCTTCTAGTTTATGTATACATGTTATACGTTTTTTAAAAAGTTTTTATTCATTCATTAATTTACTCTGTATTTAATCTCTGGAAGTGCTAGCGCTTTTTGATCATGTTGTATTTAATATTTTAATTAATTTATTTTTGAAAGTATTTTTAGAATGTATAGTATGATCAGGGAAGTGACGGAATGAATGTTTTAAGTGATTGACCAATTGCTATTGAGGGAAGACTATTTAAATCCCATTGTTTTAGAATGTTGTCATGTCCGAAGAAGCCGAAAGGTGAAAGCGCTCACAAATCTACAATAAAACTTTGTTTGAATTACTTGATCGTGTTTTAAATCAGTTCCGTGCCTTAGCAGTGACGTTGAAGACTTACAGAACAAGTTAGCCATTTGGTAACTACTGTGGCGACACCTAGGACTGATTACTCTTATTTGTTCATTGCCACGGTAGTTTTTGTGGTTCGGTACGGTGTTGCTATCTTTATTTTACTACACGTTTTACTTTACCGAACCGACATGGCCCATGAGGTAGGACCAATACCTCCAGCAGTAGCATCGAATGATTTAGAATTGCCGTACACCATCCCGGGGGCTACAACGGAGAACCGGAAATGGGAGCGGTTCCACCAGTGTGTTTCTAACGCCAGGAATACCTTGATGTCGTTTGATCCAGAGGTTGACAATGGTGAACGCGACGCAAGGAAAGTAGATGCCATGGAATTATCAAGAGGTATCAGCAGACTCGAATTGGATTTATTGAAATTGAAACGCTGGCAACTCCAACGGCAACATTTCGAGGTATGTCTAACCAGGAAGATAGTACCGAGGGGCCTACGTATTTTAAAGATGCCCACTACGGGCAATGTTTATCCTAAATTATTAGCTAAATGGCAACAGTTGAATTTGGAACTGAGTTTCAATTACATGAAACTCATGAATGACTATTTTTCTGGTGAGGAAATTAACATTAAACAAGGGGTTATGGAACAACAAGAACATATGCTTTCGAAGTACCCATCTGATGTACTTGAGACAGAGATGGATAGAATGCTTGACAATGTACATATTTATGAAAAGAAACTTTTAGAACAGAAAAAGATCAAGATTACCAGAGACTCTAAAGATTTTGCGATGGGCAATGTCTTTACTTGGCCCAGGTTTAATGCAGAGCGCCTGAATAATAATGTGAATAATGACAATGTATGTAATAACAGTACTTTGCAGATTCCACCAAATACTAATGTTCCGAATAATGCTAATTTAGAATATTCTAATCAGAATGGGACTTCCATTTCTCATTCACTGAGTAGAATTTCTAATAGCTCTCCAGTAGTAGTAGAACAATTGAGTACCCAGATCCATGACTCACAAAGGGGAGAGTCGTCAGTGAATATAGAGAATACTGAACAAGGGCCCAGTAATACCACCAATAACCCAGTAGTAAGGAGTAAGGTTATAGCTAGAACAAATATAGGCTCAAGTGCAGGGAATGTTATGATTAATAGGAGCAATGAGACACCTTTTCCGATAGCACAACAGTTCCAATACAGGAGGAACAGGTCATTCAGCAGGGGGAGGCAGAAAAGGAAGGTGTCAGATGGAGAACATGTAGGACCCACCCTAAAGAAAATGTGGGAGCAGATGGAGAAACACTAGTTATTAACTTGTCTAGTAAAGAACTGACGTTTGAACAGGAAAATGTATTAAATAAAGGATTAACATTTATTCCAACTTCTAACAGTAGGCTTACAGATCTGATTCTAGATACTAAAATGTTCACTCGTAACATCCAATTGAAACTTCACTTTGGAGGGCCATGTGGAAATATTTCTCAAAATTCTAAACTGAAAAGTAAAAGTATTTATACACCTGTTCTTCATCCATTAATTGACACCTTTTCTAAACTGGTGGAGAATGATATACATGATTTAAAGTTAAATAGACAACTTAAGCCTAAAAAATTTAATCTTAA